>NW_028142192.1:0-139684 GCF_055691185.1 Crinia signifera | reverse complement strand
TTGAGGACCGGCACATAGTGACCACTGCTCCCGGCATGTCTGCCCTGACCGGTGTACAGACATCAGCAGGCGTAATGCTCAGACAGGCAGTGGCGGGGCTGCATTGAGGACCGGCACATACTGACCACTGCTCCCGGCATGTCTGCCCTGACCGGTGTACAGACATCAGCAGGAGTAATGCTCAGACAGGCAGTGGCGGGGCTGCACTGTGTGCACTGAGGACCGGCACATAGTGACCACTGCTCCCGGCATGTCTGCCCTGACCGGTGTACAGACATCAGCAGGAGTAATGCTCTGACAGGCAGTGGTGGGGCTGCACTGTGTGCACTGAGGACCGGCACACAGTGACCACTGCCCCCGGGATGTCTGCCCTGACCAGTGTACAGACATCAGCAGGAGTAATGCTCAGACAGGCAGTGGCGGGGCTGCACTGTGTGCACTGAGGACCGGCACATAGTGACCACTGATCCCGGCATGTCTACCCTGACCGGTGCAGAGACATCAGCAGGAGTAATGCTCAGACAGGCAGTGGCGGGGCTGCACTGTGTGCACTGAGGACCGGCACATAGTGACCACTGCTCCCGGCATGTCTGCCCTGACCGGTGCAGAGACATCAGCAGGAGTAATGCTCAGACAGGCAGTGGCGGGGCTGCACTGTGTGCACTGAGGACCGGCACATAGTGACCACTGCTCCCGGCATGTCTGCCCTGACCGGTGTACAGACATCAGCAGGAGTAATGCTCAGACAGGCAGTGGCGGGGCTGCATTGTGTGCACTGAGGACCGGCACATAGTGACCACTGCTCCCGGCATGTCTGCCCGGACCGGTGTACAGACATCAGCAGGAGTAATGCTCAGACAGGCAGTGGTGGGGCGGCACTGTTTGCACTGAGGACCGGCACATAGTGACTACTGCCCCCGGCATGTCTGCCCTGACCGGTGCAGAGACATCAGCAGGAGTAATGCTCAGACAGGCAGTGGCGGGGCTGCACTGTGTGCACTGAGGACGGCACATAGTGACCACTGCCCCCGGCATGTCTGCCCTGACCGGTGCAGAGACATCAGCAGGAGTAATGCTCAGACAGGCAGTGGTGGGGCTGCACTGTGTGCACTGAGGACCGGCACATAGTGACCACTGCTCCCGGCATGTCTGCCCTGACCGGTGTACAGACATCAGCAGGAGTAATGCTCAGACAGGCAGTGGTGGGGCTGCACTGTGTGCACTGAGGACCGGCACATAGTGACCACTGCCCCCGGCATGTCTGCCCTGACCGGTGTACAGACATCAGCAGGAGTAATGCTCAGACAGGCAGTGGCGGGGCTGCACTGTGTGCACTGAGGACCGGCACATAGTGACCACTGCCCCGGCATGTCTGCCCTGACCGGTGTACAGACATCAGCAGGAGTAATGCTCAGACAGGCAGTGCTGGGGCTGCACTGTGTGCACTGAGGACCGGCACATAGTGACCACTGCCCCCGGCATGTCTGCCCTGACCGGTGTACAGACATCAGCAGGAGTAATGCTCAGACAGGCAGTGGTGGGGCTGCACTGTGTGCACTGAGGACCGGCACATAGTGACCACTGCCCCCGGCATGTCTGCCCTGACCGGTGTACAGACATCAGCAGGAGTAATGCTCAGACAGGCAGTGGAGTGGCTGCACTGTGTGCACTGAGGACCGGCACATAGTGACCACTGCTCCCGGCATGTCTGCCCTGACCGGTGTACAGACATCAGCAGGAGTAATGCTCAGACAGGCAGTGGCGGGGCTGCATTGTGTGCACTGAGGACCGGCACATAGTGACCACTGCTCCCAGCATGTCTGCCCTGACCGGTGTACAGACATCAGCAGGAGTAATGCTCAGACAGGCAGTGGTGGGGCTGCACTGTGTGCACTGAGGACCGGCACATAGTGACCACTGCTCCCGGCATGTCTGCCCTGACCGGTGTACAGACAGCAGCAGAAGTAATGCTCAGGCAGGAAGTGGCGGGGCTGCACTGTGTGCACTGAGGACCGGCACATAGTGACCACTGCTCCCGGCATGTCTGCCCTGACCTGTGTACAGACATCAGCAGGAGTAATGCACAGACAGGCAGTGGCGGGGCTGCACTGTGTGCACTGAGGACCGGCACATAGTGACCACTGCTCCCGGCATGTCTGCCCTGACCGGTGTACAGACATCAGCAGGAGTAATGCTCAGACAGGCAGTGGTGGGGCTGCACTGTGTGCACTGAGGACCGGCACATAGTGACCACTGCCCCCGCATGTCTGCCCTGACCGGTGCAGAGACATCAGCAGGAGTAATGCTCAGACAGGCAGTGGCGGGGCTGCACTGTGTGCACTGAGGACCGGCACATAGTGACCACTGCCCCCCGGCATGTCTGACCTGACCGGTGTACAGACATCAGCAGGAGTAATGCTCAGACAGGCTGTGGCGGGGCTGCACTGTGTGCACTGAGGACTGGCACATAGTGACCACTGCTCCCGGCATGTCTGACCTGACCGGTGTACAGACATCAGCAGGAGTAATGCTCAGACAGGCAGTGGCGGGGCTGCACTGTGTGCACTGAGGACCGGCACATAGTGACCACTTCCCCCGGCATGTCTGCCCTGACCGGTGTACAGACATCAGCAGGAGTAATGCTCAGACAGGCAGTGCTGGGGCTGCACTGTGTGCACTGAGGACCGGCACATAGTGACCACTGCCCCCGGCATGTCTGCCCTGACCGGTGTACAGACATCAGCAGGAGTAATGCTCAGACAGGCAGTGGTGGGGCTGCACTGTGTGCACTGAGGACTGGCACATAGTGACCACTGCTCTTGGCATGTCTGCCCTGACCGGTGTACAGACATCAGCAGGAGTAATGCTCAGATAAGCAGTGGCGGGGCTGCACTGTGTGCAATGAGGACCGGCACATAGTGACCACTGCCCCCGGCATGTCTGCCCTGACCGGTGTACAGACATCAGCAGGAGTAATGCTCAGACAGGCAGTGCTGGGGCTGCACTGTGTGCACTGAGGACCGGCACATAGTGACCACTGCTCCTGGCATGTCTGCCCTGACCGGTGCACAGACATCAGCAGGAGTAATGCTCAGACAGGCAGTGGCGGGGCTGCACTGTGTGCACTGAGGACCGGCACATAGTGACCACTGCCCCTCGGCATGTCTGCCCTGACCGGTGTACAGACATCAGCAGGAGTAATGCTCAGACAGGCAGTGGCTGCACTGTGTGCACTGAGGACTGGCACACAGTGACCACTGCCCCCGGCATGTCTGCCCTGACCGGTGTACAGACATCAGCAGGAGTAATGCTCAGACAGGCAGTGCTGGGGCTGCACTGTGTGCACTGAGGACCGGCACATAGTGACCACTGCCCCAGGGATGTCTGCCCTGACCGGTGTACAGACATCAGCAGGAGTAATGCTCAGACAGGCAGTGGCGGGGCTGCACTGTGTGCACTGAGGACTGGCACACAGTGACCACTGCCCCCGGCATGTCTGCCCTGACCGGTGTACAGACATCAGCAGGAGTAATGCTCAGACAGGCAGTGGCGGGGCTGCATTGTGTGCACTCAGGACCGGCACATAGTGACCACTGCTCCCGGGATGTCTGCCTGACCGGTGTAGAGACATCAGCAGGAGTAATGCTCAGACAGGCAGTGGTGGGGCTGCACTGTGTGCACTGAGGACCGGCACATAGTGACCACTGCTCCCGGCATGTCTGCCCTGACCGCTGTACAGACATCAGCAGGAGTAATGCTCAGACAGGCAGTGCTGGGGCTGCACTGTGTGCACTGAGGACCGGCACATAGTGACCACTGCTCCCGGCATGTCTGCCCTGACCGGTGTACAGACATCAGCAGGAGTAATGCTCAGACAGGCAGTGGTGGGGCTGCACTGTGTGCACTGAGGACCGGCACATAGTGACCACTGCTCCCGGCATGTCTGCCCTGACCGGTGTACAGACATCAGCAGGAGTAATGCTCAGACAGGCAGTGGTGGGGCTGCACTGTGTGCACATAGTGACCACTGCTCCCGGCATGTCTGCCCTGACCGGTGCAGAGACATCAGCAGGAGTAATGCTCAGACAGGCAGTGGCGGGGCTGCACTGTGTGCACTGAGGACCGGCACATAGTGACCACTGCTCCCGGCATGTCTGCCCTGACCAGTGTACAGACATCAGCAGGAGTAATGCTCAGACAGGCAGTGGAGTGGCTGCACTGTGTGCACTGAGGACCGGCACATAGTGACCACTGCCCCCGGCATGTCTGCCCTGACCGGTGTACAGACATCAGCAGGAGTAATGCTCAGACAGGCAGTGGCGGGGCTGCACTGTGTGCACTGAGGACCGGCACACAGTGACCACTGCTCCCGGCATGTCTGCCCTGACCGGTGTAGAGACATCAGCAGGAGTAATGCTCAGACAGGCAGTGGCGGGGCTGCACTGTGTGCACTGAGGACCGGCACATAGTGATCACTGCTCCCGGCATGTCTGCCCTGACCGGTGTACAGACATCAGCAGGAGTAATGCTCAGACAGGCAGTGGCGGGGCTGCACTCTGTGCACTGAGGACCGGCACACAGTGACCACTGCTCCTGGCATGTCTGCCCTGACCGGTGTAGAGACATCAGCAGGAGTAATGCTCAGACAGGCAGTGGCGGGGCTGCACTGTGTGCACTGAGGACTGGCACACAGTGACCACTGCCCCCGGCATGTCTGCCCTGACCGGTGTACAGACATCAGCAGGAGTAATGCTCAGACAGGCAGTGGCGGGGCTGCATTGTGTGCACTCAGGACCGGCACATAGTGACCACTGCTCCCGGGATGTCTGCCCTGACCGGTGTAGAGACATCAGCAGGAGTAATGCTCAGACAGGCAGTGGTGGGGCTGCACTGTGTGCACTGAGGACCGGCACATAGTGACCACTGCTCCCGGCATGTCTGCCCTGACCGCTGTACAGACATCAGCAGGAGTAATGCTCAGACAGGCAGTGCTGGGGCTGCACTGTGTGCACTGAGGACCGGCACATAGTGACCACTGCTCCCGGCATGTCTGCCCTGACCGGTGTACAGACATCAGCAGGAGTAATGCTCAGACAGGCAGTGGTGGGGCTGCACTGTGTGCACTGAGGACCGGCACATAGTGACCACTGCTCCCGGCATGTCTGCCCTGACCGGTGTACAGACATCAGCAGGAGTAATGCTCAGACAGGCAGTGGTGGGGCTGCACTGTGTGCACATAGTGACCACTGCTCCCGGCATGTCTGCCCTGACCGGTGCAGAGACATCAGCAGGAGTAATGCTCAGACAGGCAGTGGCGGGGCTGCACTGTGTGCACTGAGGACCGGCACATAGTGACCACTGCTCCCGGCATGTCTGCCCTGACCAGTGTACAGACATCAGCAGGAGTAATGCTCAGACAGGCAGTGGAGTGGCTGCACTGTGTGCACTGAGGACCGGCACATAGTGACCACTGCCCCCGGCATGTCTGCCCTGACCGGTGTACAGACATCAGCAGGAGTAATGCTCAGACAGGCAGTGGCGGGGCTGCACTGTGTGCACTGAGGACCGGCACACAGTGACCACTGCTCCCGGCATGTCTGCCCTGACCGGTGTAGAGACATCAGCAGGAGTAATGCTCAGACAGGCAGTGGCGGGGCTGCACTGTGTGCACTGAGGACCGGCACATAGTGATCACTGCTCCCGGCATGTCTGCCCTGACCGGTGTACAGACATCAGCAGGAGTAATGCTCAGACAGGCAGTGGCGGGGCTGCACTCTGTGCACTGAGGACCGGCACACAGTGACCACTGCTCCTGGCATGTCTGCCCTGACCGGTGTAGAGACATCAGCAGGAGTAATGCTCAGACAGGCAGTGGAGGGGCTGCACTGTGTGCACTGAGGACCGGCACATAGTGACCACTACTCCCGGTATGTCTGCCCTGACCGGTGTACAGACATCAGCAGGAGTAATGCTCAGACAGGCAGTGGCGGGGCTGCACTGTGTGCACTGAGGACCGGCACATAGTGACCACTGCTCCCGGCATGTCTGCCCTGACCGGTGTACAGACATCAGCAGGAGTAATGCTCAGACAGGCAGTGGCGGGGCTGCACTGTGTGCACTGAGGACCGGCACATAGTTACCACTGCTCTCGGCATGTCTGCCCTGACCGGTGTACAGACATCAGCAGGAGTAATGCTCAGACAGGCAGTGGCGGGGCTGCACTCTGTGCAATGAGGACCGGCACATAGTGACCACTGCCCCCGGCATGTCTGCCCTGACCGGTGCAGAGACATCAGCAGGAGTAATGCTCAGACAGGCAGTGGTGGGGCAGCACTGTGTGCACTGAGGACCGGCACATAGTGACCACTGCTCCCGGCATGTCTGCCCTGACCGGTGTACAGACATCAGCAGGAGTAATGCTCAGACAGGCAGTGGCGGTACTGCACTCTGTGCACTGAGGACCGGCACATAGTGACCACTGCTCCCGGCATGTCTGCCCTGACCGGTGTACAGACATCAGCAGGAGTAATGCTCAAACAGGCAGTGGCGGGGCTGCACTGTGTGCACTGAGGACTGGCACATGGTGTCCATGCTCCCGGCATGTCTGCCCTGACCGGTGTACAGACATCAGCAGGAGTAATGCTCAGAAGGCAGTGGCGGGGCTGCACTGTGTGCACTGAGGACCGGCACATAGTGACCACTGCTCCCGGCATGTCTGCCCTGACCGGTGTACAGACATCAGCAGGAGTAATGCTCAGACAGGCAGTGCTGGGGCTGCACTGTGTGCACTGAGGACCGGCACATAGTGACCACTGCTCCCGGCATGTCTACCCTGACTGGTGCAGAGACATCAGCAGGAGTAATGCTCAGACAGGCAGTGGCGGGGCTGCACTGTGTGCACTGAGGACCGGCACATAGTGACTACTGCCCCCGGCATGTCTGCCCTGACCGGTGTAGAGACATCAGCAGGAGTAATGCTCAGACAGGCAGTGCTGGGGCTGCACTGTGTGCACTGAGGACCGGCACATAGTGACCACTGCTCCCGGGATGTCTGCCCTGACCGGTGTACAGACATCAGCAGGAGTAATGCTCAGACAGGCAGTGGCGGGGCTGCACTGTGTGCACTGAGGACCGGCACATAGTGACCACTGCTCCCGGGATGTCTGCCCTGACCAGTGTACAGACAGCAGCAGGAGTAATGCTCAGACAGGCAGTGGCGGGGCTGCACTGTGTGCACTGAGGACCGGCACATAGTGACCACTGCCCCCGGCATGTCTGCCCTGACCGGTGTACAGACATCAGCAGGAGTAATGCTCAGACAGGCAGTGGCGGGGCTGCACTGTGTGCACTGAGGACCGGCACATAGTGACCACTGCTCCCGGGATGTCTGCCCTGACCAGTGTACAGACAGCAGCAGGAGTAATGCTCAGACAGGCAGTGGCGGGGCTGCACTGTGTGCACTGAGGACCGGCACATAGTGACCACTGCCCCCGGCATGTCTGCCCTGACCGGTGTACAGACATCAGCAGGAGTAATGCACAGACAGGCAGTGGTGGGGCTGCACTGTGTGCACTGAGGACCGGCACATAGTGACCACTGCTCCCGGCATGTCTACCCTGACCGGTGTACAGACATCTGCTGGAGTAATGCTCAGACAGGCAGTGACGGGGCTGCACTGTGTGCACTGAGGACCGGCACATAGTGACCACTGCTCCCGGCATGTCTGCCCTGACCGGTGTACAGAAATCAGCATGAGTAATGCTCAGACATTCAGTGGCGGGGCTGCACTGTGTGCAATGAGGACCGGCACATAGTGACCACTGCTCCCGGCATGTCTGCCCTGACCGGTGCAGAGACATCAGCAGGAGTAATGCTCAGACAGGCAGTGGCGGGGCTGCACTGTGTGCACTGAGGACTGGCACATAGTGACCACTGCTCTTGGCATGTCTGCCCTGACCGGTGTACAGACATCAGCAGGAGTAATGCTCAGACAGGCAGTGGAGGGGCTGCACTGTGTGCACTGAGGACCGGCACATAGTGACCACTGCTCCCGGGATGTCTGCCCTGACCAGAGTCCAGACAGCAGCAGGAGTAATGCTCAGAAAGGCAGTGGCGGGGCTGCACTGTGTGCACTGAGGACCGGCATATAGTGACCACTGCTCCCGGCATGTCTGCCCTGACCGGTGTACAGACATCAGCAGGAGTAATGCTCAGACAGGCAGTGGCTGCACTGTGTGCACTGAGGACCGGCACATAGTGACCACTGCCCCCGGCATGTCTACCCTGACCGGTGTAGAGACATCAGCAGGAGTAATGCACAGACAGGCAGTGGTGGGGCTGCACTGTGTGCACTGAGGACCGGCACATAGTGACCACTGCTCCCGGCATGTCTACCCTGACCGGTGCAGAGACATCAGCAGGAGTAATGCTCAGACAGGCAGTGGCGGGGCTGCACTGTGTGCACTGAGGACCGGCACATAGTGACCACTGCCCCCGGCATGTCTGCCCTGACCGGTGTAGAGACATCAGCAGGAGTAATGCTTAGACAGGCAGTGCTGGGGCTGCACTGTGTGCACTGAGGACCGGCACATAGTGACCACTGCTCCCGGCATGTCTACCCTGACCGGTGTACAGACATCAGCTGGAGTAATGCTCAGACATGCAGTGGCGGGGCTGCACTGTGTGCACTGAGGACCGGCACATAGTGACCACTGCTCCCGGCATGTCTGCCCTGACCGGTGTACAGACATCAGCAGGAGTAATGCTCAGACAGGCAGTGGCGGTACTGCACTCTGTGCACTGAGGACCGGCACATAGTGACCACTGCTCCCGGCATGTCTGCCCTGACCGGTGTACAGACATCAGCAGGAGTAATGCTCAAACAGGCAGTGGCGGGGCTGCACTGTGTGCACTGAGGACTGGCACATGGTGTCCATGCTCCCGGCATGTCTGCCCTGACCGGTGTACAGACATCAGCAGGAGTAATGCTCAGAAGGCAGTGGCGGGGCTGCACTGTGTGCACTGAGGACCGGCACATAGTGACCACTGCTCCTGGCATGTCTGCCCTGACCGGTGTACAGACATCAGCAGGAGTAATGCTCAGACAGGCAGTGGTGGGGCTGCACTGTGTGCACTGAGGACCGGCACACAGTGATCACTGCCCCCGGCATGTCTGCCCTGACCGGTGTACAGACATCAGCAGGAGTAATGCTCAGACAGGCAGTGGTGGGGCTGCATTGTGTGCACTGAGGATCGGCACATAGTGACCACTGCCCCCGGCATGTCTGCCCTGACCGGTGTACAGACATCAGCAGGAGTAATGCTCAGACAGGCAGTGGCGGGGCTGCACTGTGTGCACTGAGGACCGGCACATAGTGACCACTGCTCCCGGCATGTCTGACCTGACCGGTGCACAGACATCAGCAGGAGTAATGCTCAGACAGGCAGTGGCGGGGCTGCACTGTGTGCACTGAGGACCGGCACATAGTGACCACTGCTCCCGGCATTTCTGACCTGACCGGTGTACAGACATCAGCAGGAGTAATGCTCATACAGGCAGTGGCGGGGCTGCACTGTGTGCAATGAGGACCGGCACATAGTGACCACTGCCCCCGGCATGTCTGCCCTGACCGGTGCAGAGACATCAGCAGGAGTAATGCTTAGACAGGCAGTGGTGGGGCTACACTGTGTGCACTGAGGACCGGCACATAGTGACCACTGCTCCCGGCATGTCTGACCTGACCGGTGTACAGACATCAGCAGGAGTAATGCTCATACAGGCAGTGGCGGGGCTGCACTGTGTGCAATGAGGACCGGCACATAGTGACCACTGCCTCCGGCATGTCTGCCCTGACCGGTGCAGAGACATCAGCAGAAGTAATGCTCAGACATTCAGTGGCGGGGCTGCACTGTGTGCACTGAGGACCGGCACATAGTGACCACTGCTCCCGGCATGTCTGCCCTGACCGGTGCAGAGACATCAGCAGGAGTAATGCTCAGACAGGCAGTGGCGGGGCTGCACTGTGTGCACTGAGGACCGGCACATAGTGACCACTGCTCCCGGCATGTCTGACCTGACCGGTGTACAGACATCAGCAGGAGTAATGCTCATACAGGCAGTGGCGGGGCTGCACTGTGTGCAATGAGGACCGGCACATAGTGACCACTGCCTCCGGCATGTCTGCCCTGACCGGTGCAGAGACATCAGCAGAAGTAATGCTCAGACATTCAGTGGCGGGGCTGCACTGTGTGCACTGAGGACCGGCACATAGTGACCACTGCTCCCGGCATGTCTGCCCTGACCGGTGCAGAGACATCAGCAGGAGTAATGCTCAGACAGGCAGTGGCGGGGCTGCACTGTGTGCACTGAGGACCGGCACATAGTGACCACTGCTCCCGGGATGTCTGCCCTGACCAGTGTACAGACAGCAGCAGGAGTAATGCTCAGACAGGCAGTGGCGGGGCTGCACTGTGTGCACTGAGGACCGGCATATAGTGACCACTGCCCCCGGCATGTCTGCCCTGACCGGTGTACAGACATCAGCAGGAGTAATGCTCAGACAGGCAGTGGCTGCACTGTGTGCACTGAGGACCGGCACATAGTGACCACTGCCCCCGGCATGTCTACCCTGACCGGTGTAGAGACATCAGCAGGAGTAATGCACAGACAGGCAGTGGTGGGGCTGCACTGTGTGCACTGAGGACCGGCACATAGTGACCACTGCTCCCGGCATGTCTACCCTTACCGGTGCAGAGACATCTGCAGGAGTAATGCTCAGACAGGCAGTGGCGGGGCTGCACTGTGTGCACTGAGGACCGGCACATAGTGACCACTGCACCCGGCATGTCTGCCCTGACCGGTGTAGAGACATCAGCAGGAGTAATGCTCAGACAGGCAGTGCTGGGGCTGCACTGTGTGCACTGAGGACCGGCACATAGTGACCACTGCTCCCGGCATGTCTACCCTGACTGGTGTGCAGACATCAGCTGGAGTAATGCTCAGTCAGGCAGTGGCGGGACTGCACTGTGTGCACTGAGGACCGGCACATAGTGACCACTGCTCCCGGCATGTCTGCCCTGACCGGTGTACAGACATCAGCAGGAGTAATGCTCAGACAGGCAGTGGCGGGGCTGCATTGAGGACCGGCACATAGTGACCACTGCTCCCGGCATGTCTGCCCTGACCGGTGTACAGACATCAGCAGGAGTAATGCTCAGACAGGCAGTGGCGGGGCTGCACTGTGTGCACTGAGGACCGGCACATAGTGACCACTGCTCCCGGCATGTCTGCCCTGACCGGTGTACAGACATCAGCAGGAGTAATGCTCTGACAGGCAGTGGTGGGGCTGCACTGTGTGCACTGAGGACCGGCACACAGTGACCACTGCCCCCGGGATGTCTGCCCTGACCGGTGTACAGACATCAGCAGGAGTAATGCTCAGACAGGCAGTGGCGGGGCTGCACTGTGTGCACTGAGGACCGGCACATAGTGACCACTGCTCCCGGCATGTCTACCCTGACCGGTGCAGAGACATCAGCAGGAGTAATGCTCAGACAGGCAGTGGCGGGGCTGCACTGTGTGCACTGAGGACCGGCACATAGTGCCCACTGCTCCCGGCATGTCTGCCCTGACCGGTGCAGAGACATCAGCAGGAGTAATGCTCAGACAGGCAGTGGCGGGGCTGCACTGTGTGCACTGAGGACCGGCACATAGTGACCACTGCTCCCGGCATGTCTGCCCTGACCGGTGTACAGACATCAGCAGGAGTAATGCTCAGACAGGCAGTGGCGGGGCTGCATTGTGTGCACTGAGGACCGGCACATAGTGACCACTGCTCCCGGCATGTCTGCCCTGACCGGTGTACAGACATCAGCAGGAGTAATGCTCAGACAGGCAGTGGTGGGGCGGCACTGTTTGCACTGAGGACCGGCACATAGTGACTACTGCCCCCGGCATGTCTGCCCTGACCGGTGCAGAGACATCAGCAGGAGTAATGCTCAGACAGGCAGTGGCGGGGCTGCACTGTGTGCACTGAGGACGGCACATAGTGACCACTGCCCCCGGCATGTCTGCCCTGACCGGTGCAGAGACATCAGCAGGAGTAATGCTCAGACAGGCAGTGGTGGGGCTGCACTGTGTGCACTGAGGACCGGCACATAGTGACCACTGCTCCCGGCATGTCTGCCCTGACCGGTGTACAGACATCAGCAGGAGTAATGCTCAGACAGGCAGTGGTGGGGCTGCACTGTGTGCACTGAGGACCGGCACATAGTGACCACTGCCCCCGGCATGTCTGCCCTGACCGGTGTACAGACATCAGCAGGAGTAATGCTCAGACAGGCAGTGGCGGGGCTGCACTGTGTGCACTGAGGACCGGCACATAGTGACCACTGCCCCCGGCATGTCTGCCCTGACCGGTGTACAGACATCAGCAGGAGTAATGCTCAGACAGGCAGTGCTGGGGCTGCACTGTGTGCACTGAGGACCGGCACATAGTGACCACTGCCCCCGGCATGTCTGCCCTGACCGGTGTACAGACATCAGCAGGAGTAATGCTCAGACAGGCAGTGGTGGGGCTGCACTGTGTGCACTGAGGACCGGCACATAGTGACCACTGCCCCCGGCATGTCTGCCCTGACCGGTGTACAGACATCAGCAGGAGTAATGCTCAGACAGGCAGTGGAGTGGCTGCACTGTGTGCACTGAGGACCGGCACATAGTGACCACTGCTCCCGGCATGTCTGCCCTGACCGGTGTACAGACATCAGCAGGAGTAATGCTCAGACAGGCAGTGGCGGGGCTGCACTGTGTGCACTGAGGACCGGCACATAGTGACCACTGCTCCCGGCATGTCTGACCTGACCGGTGCACAGACATCAGCAGGAGTAATGCTCAGACAGGCAGTGGCGGGGCTGCACTGTGTGCACTGAGGACCGGCACATAGTGACCACTGCTCCCGGCATTTCTGACCTGACCGGTGTACAGACATCAGCAGGAGTAATGCTCATACAGGCAGTGGCGGGGCTGCACTGTGTGCAATGAGGACCGGCACATAGTGACCACTGCCCCCGGCATGTCTGCCCTGACCGGTGCAGAGACATCAGCAGGAGTAATGCTTAGACAGGCAGTGGTGGGGCTACACTGTGTGCACTGAGGACCGGCACATAGTGACCACTGCTCCCGGCATGTCTGACCTGACCGGTGTACAGACATCAGCAGGAGTAATGCTCATACAGGCAGTGGCGGGGCTGCACTGTGTGCAATGAGGACCGGCACATAGTGACCACTGCCTCCGGCATGTCTGCCCTGACCGGTGCAGAGACATCAGCAGAAGTAATGCTCAGACATTCAGTGGCGGGGCTGCACTGTGTGCACTGAGGACCGGCACATAGTGACCACTGCTCCCGGCATGTCTGCCCTGACCGGTGCAGAGACATCAGCAGGAGTAATGCTCAGACAGGCAGTGGCGGGGCTGCACTGTGTGCACTGAGGACCGGCACATAGTGACCACTGCTCCCGGCATGTCTGACCTGACCGGTGTACAGACATCAGCAGGAGTAATGCTCATACAGACAGTGGCGGGGCTGCACTGTGTGCAATGAGGACCGGCACATAGTGACCACTGCCTCCGGCATGTCTGCCCTGACCGGTGCAGAGACATCAGCAGAAGTAATGCTCAGACATTCAGTGGCGGGGCTGCACTGTGTGCACTGAGGACCGGCACATAGTGACCACTGCTCCCGGCATGTCTGCCCTGACCGGTGCAGAGACATCAGCAGGAGTAATGCTCAGACAGGCAGTGGCGGGGCTGCACTGTGTGCACTGAGGACCGGCACATAGTGACCACTGCTCCCGGGATGTCTGCCCTGACCAGTGTACAGACAGCAGCAGGAGTAATGCTCAGACAGGCAGTGGCGGGGCTGCACTGTGTGCACTGAGGACCGGCATATAGTGACCACTGCCCCCGGCATGTCTGCCCTGACCGGTGTACAGACATCAGCAGGAGTAATGCTCAGACAGGCAGTGGCTGCACTGTGTGCACTGAGGACCGGCACATAGTGACCACTGCCCCCGGCATGTCTACCCTGACCGGTGTAGAGACATCAGCAGGAGTAATGCACAGACAGGCAGTGGTGGGGCTGCACTGTGTGCACTGAGGACCGGCACATAGTGACCACTGCTCCCGGCATGTCTACCCTTACCGGTGCAGAGACATCTGCAGGAGTAATGCTCAGACAGGCAGTGGCGGGGCTGCACTGTGTGCACTGAGGACCGGCACATAGTGACCACTGCACCCGGCATGTCTGCCCTGACCGGTGTAGAGACATCAGCAGGAGTAATGCTCAGACAGGCAGTGCTGGGGCTGCACTGTGTGCACTGAGGACCGGCACATAGTGACCACTGCTCCCGGCATGTCTACCCTGACTGGTGTGCAGACATCAGCTGGAGTAATGCTCAGTCAGGCAGTGGCGGGACTGCACTGTGTGCACTGAGGACCGGCACATAGTGACCACTGCTCCCGGCATGTCTGCCCTGACCGGTGTACAGACATCAGCAGGAGTAATGCTCAGACAGGCAGTGGCGGGGCTGCATTGAGGACCGGCACATAGTGACCACTGCTCCCGGCATGTCTGCCCTGACCGGTGTACAGACATCAGCAGGAGTAATGCTCAGACAGGCAGTGGCGGGGCTGCACTGTGTGCACTGAGGACCGGCACATAGTGACCACTGCTCCCGGCATGTCTGCCCTGACCGGTGTACAGACATCAGCAGGAGTAATGCTCTGACAGGCAGTGGTGGGGCTGCACTGTGTGCACTGAGGACCGGCACACAGTGACCACTGCCCCCGGGATGTCTGCCCTGACCGGTGTACAGACATCAGCAGGAGTAATGCTCAGACAGGCAGTGGCGGGGCTGCACTGTGTGCACTGAGGACCGGCACATAGTGACCACTGCTCCCGGCATGTCTACCCTGACCGGTGCAGAGACATCAGCAGGAGTAATGCTCAGACAGGCAGTGGCGGGGCTGCACTGTGTGCACTGAGGACCGGCACATAGTGCCCACTGCTCCCGGCATGTCTGCCCTGACCGGTGCAGAGACATCAGCAGGAGTAATGCTCAGACAGGCAGTGGCGGGGCTGCACTGTGTGCACTGAGGACCGGCACATAGTGACCACTGCTCCCGGCATGTCTGCCCTGACCGGTGTACAGACATCAGCAGGAGTAATGCTCAGACAGGCAGTGGCGGGGCTGCATTGTGTGCACTGAGGACCGGCACATAGTGACCACTGCTCCCGGCATGTCTGCCCTGACCGGTGTACAGACATCAGCAGGAGTAATGCTCAGACAGGCAGTGGTGGGGCGGCACTGTTTGCACTGAGGACCGGCACATAGTGACTACTGCCCCCGGCATGTCTGCCCTGACCGGTGCAGAGACATCAGCAGGAGTAATGCTCAGACAGGCAGTGGCGGGGCTGCACTGTGTGCACTGAGGACGGCACATAGTGACCACTGCCCCCGGCATGTCTGCCCTGACCGGTGCAGAGACATCAGCAGGAGTAATGCTCAGACAGGCAGTGGTGGGGCTGCACTGTGTGCACTGAGGACCGGCACATAGTGACCACTGCTCCCGGCATGTCTGCCCTGACCGGTGTACAGACATCAGCAGGAGTAATGCTCAGACAGGCAGTGGTGGGGCTGCACTGTGTGCACTGAGGACCGGCACATAGTGACCACTGCCCCCGGCATGTCTGCCCTGACCGGTGTACAGACATCAGCAGGAGTAATGCTCAGACAGGCAGTGGCGGGGCTGCACTGTGTGCACTGAGGACCGGCACATAGTGACCACTGCCCCCGGCATGTCTGCCCTGACCGGTGTACAGACATCAGCAGGAGTAATGCTCAGACAGGCAGTGCTGGGGCTGCACTGTGTGCACTGAGGACCGGCACATAGTGACCACTGCCCCCGGCATGTCTGCCCTGACCGGTGTACAGACATCAGCAGGAGTAATGCTCAGACAGGCAGTGGTGGGGCTGCACTGTGTGCACTGAGGACCGGCACATAGTGACCACTGCCCCCGGCATGTCTGCCCTGACCGGTGTACAGACATCAGCAGGAGTAATGCTCAGACAGGCAGTGGAGTGGCTGCACTGTGTGCACTGAGGACCGGCACATAGTGACCACTGCTCCCGGCATGTCTGCCCTGACCGGTGTACAGACATCAGCAGGAGTAATGCTCAGACAGGCAGTGGCGGGGCTGCATTGTGTGCACTGAGGACCGGCACATAGTGACCACTGCTCCCAGCATGTCTGCCCTGACCGGTGTACAGACATCAGCAGGAGTAATGCTCAGACAGGCAGTGGTGGGGCTGCACTGTGTGCACTGAGGACCGGCACATAGTGACCACTGCTCCCGGCATGTCTGCCCTGACCGGTGTACAGACAGCAGCAGAAGTAATGCTCAGGCAGGCAGTGGCGGGGCTGCACTGTGTGCACTGAGGACCGGCACATAGTGACCACTGCTCCCGGCATGTCTGCCCTGACCTGTGTACAGACATCAGCAGGAGTAATGCACAGACAGGCAGTGGCGGGGCTGCACTGTGTGCACTGAGGACCGGCACATAGTGACCACTGCTCCCGGCATGTCTGCCCTGACCGGTGTACAGACATCAGCAGGAGTAATGCTCAGACAGGCAGTGGTGGGGCTGCACTGTGTGCACTGAGGACCGGCACATAGTGACCACTGCCCCCGCATGTCTGCCCTGACCGGTGCAGAGACATCAGCAGGAGTAATGCTCAGACAGGCAGTGGCGGGGTTGCCCTGTGTGCACTGAGGACCGGCACATAGTGACCACTGCCCCCCGGCATGTCTGACCTGACCGGTGTACAGACATCAGCAGGAGTAATGCTCAGACAGGCTGTGGCGGGGCTGCACTGTGTGCACTGAGGACTGGCACATAGTGACCACTGCTCCCGGCATGTCTGACCTGACCGGTGTACAGACATCAGCAGGAGTAATGCTCAGACAGGCAGTGGCGGGGCTGCACTGTGTGCACTGAGGACCGGCACATAGTGACCACTTCCCCCGGCATGTCTGCCCTGACCGGTGTACAGACATCAGCAGGAGTAATGCTCAGACAGGCAGTGCTGGGGCTGCACTGTGTGCACTGAGGACCGGCACATAGTGACCACTGCCCCCGGCATGTCTGCCCTGACCGGTGTACAGACATCAGCAGGAGTAATGCTCAGACAGGATGTGGTGGGGCTGCACTGTGTGCACTGATGACTGGCACATAGTGACCACTGCTCTTGGCATGTCTGCCCTGACCGGTGTACAGACATCAGCAGGAGTAATGCTCAGACAAGCAGTGGCGGGGCTGCACTGTGTGCACTGAGGACCGGCACATAGTGACCACTGCTCCTGGCATGTCTGCCCTGACCGGTGCAGAGACATCAGCAGGAGAAATGCTCAGACAGGCAGTGGCGGGGCTGCACTGTGTGCACTGAGGACTGGCACATAGTGACCACTGCTCCCGGCATGTCTGCCCTGACCGGTGTACAGACATCAGCAGGAGTAATGCTCATACAGGCAGTGGCGGGGCTGCACTGTGTGCAATGAGGACCGGCACATAGTGACCACTGCCCCCGGCATGTCTGCCCTGACCGGTGTACAGACATCAGCAGGAGTAATGCTCAGACAGGCAGTGCTGGGGCTGCACTGTGTGCAATGAGGACCGGCACATAGTGACCACTGCCCCCGGCATGTCTGCCCTGACCGGTGCAGAGACATCAGCAGGAGTAATGCTTAGACAGGCAGTGGTGGGGCTACACTGTGTGCACTGAGGACCGGCACATAGTGACCACTGCTCCCGGCATGTCTGACCTGACCGGTGTACAGACATCAGCAGGAGTAATGCTCATACAGGCAGTGGCGGGGCTGCACTGTGTGCAATGAGGACCGGCACATAGTGACCACTGCCTCCGGCATGTCTGCCCTGACCGGTGCAGAGACATCAGCAGAAGTAATGCTCAGACATTCAGTGGCGGGGCTGCACTGTGTGCACTGAGGACCGGCACATAGTGACCACTGCTCCCGGCATGTCTGCCCTGACCGGTGCAGAGACATCAGCAGGAGTAATGCTCAGACAGGCAGTGGCGGGGCTGCACTGTGTGCACTGAGGACCGGCACATAGTGACCACTGCTCCCGGCATGTCTGACCTGACCGGTGTACAGACATCAGCAGGAGTAATGCTCATACAGGCAGTGGCGGGGCTGCACTGTGTGCAATGAGGACCGGCACATAGTGACCACTGCCTCCGGCATGTCTGCCCTGACCGGTGCAGAGACATCAGCAGAAGTAATGCTCAGACATTCAGTGGCGGGGCTGCACTGTGTGCACTGAGGACCGGCACATAGTGACCACTGCTCCCGGCATGTCTGCCCTGACCGGTGCAGAGACATCAGCAGGAGTAATGCTCAGACAGGCAGTGGCGGGGCTGCACTGTGTGCACTGAGGACCGGCACATAGTGACCACTGCTCCCGGGATGTCTGCCCTGACCAGTGTACAGACAGCAGCAGGAGTAATGCTCAGACAGGCAGTGGCGGGGCTGCACTGTGTGCACTGAGGACCGGCATATAGTGACCACTGCCCCCGGCATGTCTGCCCTGACCGGTGTACAGACATCAGCAGGAGTAATGCTCAGACAGGCAGTGGCTGCACTGTGTGCACTGAGGACCGGCACATAGTGACCACTGCCCCCGGCATGTCTACCCTGACCGGTGTAGAGACATCAGCAGGAGTAATGCACAGACAGGCAGTGGTGGGGCTGCACTGTGTGCACTGAGGACCGGCACATAGTGACCACTGCTCCCGGCATGTCTACCCTTACCGGTGCAGAGACATCTGCAGGAGTAATGCTCAGACAGGCAGTGGCGGGGCTGCACTGTGTGCACTGAGGACCGGCACATAGTGACCACTGCACCCGGCATGTCTGCCCTGACCGGTGTAGAGACATCAGCAGGAGTAATGCTCAGACAGGCAGTGCTGGGGCTGCACTGTGTGCACTGAGGACCGGCACATAGTGACCACTGCTCCCGGCATGTCTACCCTGACTGGTGTGCAGACATCAGCTGGAGTAATGCTCAGTCAGGCAGTGGCGGGACTGCACTGTGTGCACTGAGGACCGGCACATAGTGACCACTGCTCCCGGCATGTCTGCCCTGACCGGTGTACAGACATCAGCAGGAGTAATGCTCAGACAGGCAGTGGCGGGGCTGCATTGAGGACCGGCACATAGTGACCACTGCTCCCGGCATGTCTGCCCTGACCGGTGTACAGACATCAGCAGGAGTAATGCTCAGACAGGCAGTGGCGGGGCTGCACTGTGTGCACTGAGGACCGGCACATAGTGACCACTGCTCCCGGCATGTCTGCCCTGACCGGTGTACAGACATCAGCAGGAGTAATGCTCTGACAGGCAGTGGTGGGGCTGCACTGTGTGCACTGAGGACCGGCACACAGTGACCACTGCCCCCGGGATGTCTGCCCTGACCGGTGTACAGACATCAGCAGGAGTAATGCTCAGACAGGCAGTGGCGGGGCTGCACTGTGTGCACTGAGGACCGGCACATAGTGACCACTGCTCCCGGCATGTCTACCCTGACCGGTGCAGAGACATCAGCAGGAGTAATGCTCAGACAGGCAGTGGCGGGGCTGCACTGTGTGCACTGAGGACCGGCACATAGTGCCCACTGCTCCCGGCATGTCTGCCCTGACCGGTGCAGAGACATCAGCAGGAGTAATGCTCAGACAGGCAGTGGCGGGGCTGCACTGTGTGCACTGAGGACCGGCACATAGTGACCACTGCTCCCGGCATGTCTGCCCTGACCGGTGTACAGACATCAGCAGGAGTAATGCTCAGACAGGCAGTGGCGGGGCTGCATTGTGTGCACTGAGGACCGGCACATAGTGACCACTGCTCCCGGCATGTCTGCCCTGACCGGTGTACAGACATCAGCAGGAGTAATGCTCAGACAGGCAGTGGTGGGGCGGCACTGTTTGCACTGAGGACCGGCACATAGTGACTACTGCCCCCGGCATGTCTGCCCTGACCGGTGCAGAGACATCAGCAGGAGTAATGCTCAGACAGGCAGTGGCGGGGCTGCACTGTGTGCACTGAGGACGGCACATAGTGACCACTGCCCCCGGCATGTCTGCCCTGACCGGTGCAGAGACATCAGCAGGAGTAATGCTCAGACAGGCAGTGGTGGGGCTGCACTGTGTGCACTGAGGACCGGCACATAGTGACCACTGCTCCCGGCATGTCTGCCCTGACCGGTGTACAGACATCAGCAGGAGTAATGCTCAGACAGGCAGTGGTGGGGCTGCACTGTGTGCACTGAGGACCGGCACATAGTGACCACTGCCCCCGGCATGTCTGCCCTGACCGGTGTACAGACATCAGCAGGAGTAATGCTCAGACAGGCAGTGGCGGGGCTGCACTGTGTGCACTGAGGACCGGCACATAGTGACCACTGCCCCCGGCATGTCTGCCCTGACCGGTGTACAGACATCAGCAGGAGTAATGCTCAGACAGGCAGTGCTGGGGCTGCACTGTGTGCACTGAGGACCGGCACATAGTGACCACTGCCCCCGGCATGTCTGCCCTGACCGGTGTACAGACATCAGCAGGAGTAATGCTCAGACAGGCAGTGGTGGGGCTGCACTGTGTGCACTGAGGACCGGCACATAGTGACCACTGCCCCCGGCATGTCTGCCCTGACCGGTGTACAGACATCAGCAGGAGTAATGCTCAGACAGGCAGTGGAGTGGCTGCACTGTGTGCACTGAGGACCGGCACATAGTGACCACTGCTCCCGGCATGTCTGCCCTGACCGGTGTACAGACATCAGCAGGAGTAATGCTCAGACAGGCAGTGGCGGGGCTGCATTGTGTGCACTGAGGACCGGCACATAGTGACCACTGCTCCCAGCATGTCTGCCCTGACCGGTGTACAGACATCAGCAGGAGTAATGCTCAGACAGGCAGTGGTGGGGCTGCACTGTGTGCACTGAGGACCGGCACATAGTGACCACTGCTCCCGGCATGTCTGCCCTGACCGGTGTACAGACAGCAGCAGAAGTAATGCTCAGGCAGGCAGTGGCGGGGCTGCACTGTGTGCACTGAGGACCGGCACATAGTGACCACTGCTCCCGGCATGTCTGCCCTGACCTGTGTACAGACATCAGCAGGAGTAATGCACAGACAGGCAGTGGCGGGGCTGCACTGTGTGCACTGAGGACCGGCACATAGTGACCACTGCTCCCGGCATGTCTGCCCTGACCGGTGTACAGACATCAGCAGGAGTAATGCTCAGACAGGCAGTGGTGGGGCTGCACTGTGTGCACTGAGGACCGGCACATAGTGACCACTGCCCCCGCATGTCTGCCCTGACCGGTGCAGAGACATCAGCAGGAGTAATGCTCAGACAGGCAGTGGCGGGGTTGCCCTGTGTGCACTGAGGACCGGCACATAGTGACCACTGCCCCCCGGCATGTCTGACCTGACCGGTGTACAGACATCAGCAGGAGTAATGCTCAGACAGGCTGTGGCGGGGCTGCACTGTGTGCACTGAGGACTGGCACATAGTGACCACTGCTCCCGGCATGTCTGACCTGACCGGTGTACAGACATCAGCAGGAGTAATGCTCAGACAGGCAGTGGCGGGGCTGCACTGTGTGCACTGAGGACCGGCACATAGTGACCACTTCCCCCGGCATGTCTGCCCTGACCGGTGTACAGACATCAGCAGGAGTAATGCTCAGACAGGCAGTGCTGGGGCTGCACTGTGTGCACTGAGGACCGGCACATAGTGACCACTGCCCCCGGCATGTCTGCCCTGACCGGTGTACAGACATCAGCAGGAGTAATGCTCAGACAGGATGTGGTGGGGCTGCACTGTGTGCACTGATGACTGGCACATAGTGACCACTGCTCTTGGCATGTCTGCCCTGACCGGTGTACAGACATCAGCAGGAGTAATGCTCAGACAAGCAGTGGCGGGGCTGCACTGTGTGCACTGAGGACCGGCACATAGTGACCACTGCTCCTGGCATGTCTGCCCTGACCGGTGCAGAGACATCAGCAGGAGAAATGCTCAGACAGGCAGTGGCGGGGCTGCACTGTGTGCACTGAGGACTGGCACATAGTGACCACTGCTCCCGGCATGTCTGCCCTGACCGGTGTACAGACATCAGCAGGAGTAATGCTCATACAGGCAGTGGCGGGGCTGCACTGTGTGCAATGAGGACCGGCACATAGTGACCACTGCCCCCGGCATGTCTGCCCTGACCGGTGTACAGACATCAGCAGGAGTAATGCTCAGACAGGCAGTGCTGGGGCTGCACTGTGTGCACTGAGGACCGGCACATAGTGACCACTGCTCCTGGCATGTCTGCCCTGACCGGTGCACAGACATCAGCAGGAGTAATGCTCAGACAGGCAGTGGCGGGGCTGCACTGTGTGCACTGAGGACCGGCACATAGTGACCACTGCCCCCCGGCATGTCTGCCCTGACCGGTGTACAGACATCAGCAGGAGTAATGCTCAGACAGGCAGTGGTGGGGCTGCACTGTGTGCACTGAGGACCGGCACATAGTGACCACTGCTCCCGGGATGTCTGCCCTGACCGGTGTACAGACATCAGCAGGAGTAATGCTCAGACAGGCAGTGGTGGGACTGCACTGTGTGCACTGAGGACCGGCACATAGTGACCACTGCCCCCGGCATGTCTGACCTGACCGGTGTACAGACATCAGCAGGAGTAATGCTCATACAGGCAGTGGCGGGGCTGCACTGTGTGCAATGAGGACCGGCACATAGTGACCACTGCCCCCGGCATGTCTGCCCTGACCGGTGTACAGACATCAGCAGGAGTAATGCTCAGACAGGCAGTGGCTGCACTGTGTGCACTGAGGACTGGCACACAGTGACCACTGCCCCCGGCATGTCTGCCCTGACCGGTGTACAGACATCAGCAGGAGTAATGCTCAGACAGGCAGTGCTGGGGCTGCACTGTGTGCACTGAGGACCGGCACATAGTGACCACTGCCCCCGGGATGTCTGCCCTGACCGGTGTACAGACATCAGCAGGAGTAATGCTCAGACAGGCAGTGGCGGGGCTGCACTGTGTGCACTGAGGACTGGCACACAGTGACCACTGCCCCCGGCATGTCTGCCCTGACCGGTGTACAGACATCAGCAGGAGTAATGCTCAGACAGGCAGTGGCGGGGCTGCATTGTGTGCACTCAGGACCGGCACATAGTGACCACTGCTCCCGGGATGTCTGCCCTGACCGGTGTAGAGACATCAGCAGGAGTAATGCTCAGACAGGCAGTGGTGGGGCTGCACTGTGTGCACTGAGGACCGGCACATAGTGACCACTGCTCCCGGCATGTCTGCCCTGACCGGTGTACAGACATCAGCAGGAGTAATGCTCAGAAAGGCAGTGCTGGGGCTGCACTGTGTGCACTGAGGACCGGCACATAGTGACCACTGCTCCCGGCATGTCTGCCCTGACCGGTGTACAGACATCAGCAGGAGTAATGCTCAGACAGGCAGTGGTGGGGCTGCACTGTGTGCACTGAGGACCGGCACATAGTGACCACTGCTCCCGGCATGTCTGCCCTGACCGGTGTACAGACATCAGCAGGAGTAATGCTCAGACAGGCAGTGGTGGGGCTGCACTGTGTGCACTGAGGACCGGCACATAGTGACCACTGCTCCCGGCATGTCTGCCCTGACCGGTGCAGAGACATCAGCAGGAGTAATGCTCAGACAGGCAGTGGCGGGGCTGCACTGTGTGCACTGAGGACCGGCACATAGTGACCACTGCTCCCGGCATGTCTGCCCTGACCGGTGTACAGACATCAGCAGGAGTAATGCTCAGACAGGCAGTGGAGTGGCTGCACTGTGTGCACTGAGGACCGGCACATAGTGACCACTGCCCCCGGCATGTCTGCCCTGACCGGTGTACAGACATCAGCAGGAGTAATGCTCAGACAGGCAGTGGCGGGGCTGCACTGTGTGCACTGAGGACCGGCACACAGTGACCACTGCTCCCGGCATGTCTGCCCTGACCGGTGTAGAGACATCAGCAGGAGTAATGCTCAGACAGGCAGTGGCGGGGCTGCACTGTGTGCACTGAGGACCGGCACATAGTGATCACTGCTCCCGGCATGTCTGCCCTGACCGGTGTACAGACATCAGCAGGAGTAATGCTCAGACAGGCAGTGGCGGGGCTGCACTCTGTGCACTGAGGACCGGCACACAGTGACCACTGCTCCTGGCATGTCTGCCCTGACCGGTGTAGAGACATCAGCAGGAGTAATGCTCAGACAGGCAGTGGAGGGGCTGCACTGTGTGCACTGAGGACCGGCACATAGTGACCACTACTCCCGGTATGTCTGCCCTGACCGGTGTACAGACATCAGCAGGAGTAATGCTCAGACAGGCAGTGGCGGGGCTGCACTGTGTGCACTGAGGACCGGCACATAGTGACCACTGCTCCCGGCATGTCTGCCCTGACCGGTGTACAGACATCAGCAGGAGTAATGCTCAGACAGGCAGTGGCGGGGCTGCACTGTGTGCACTGAGGACCGGCACATAGTTACCACTGCTCTCGGCATGTCTGCCCTGACCGGTGTACAGACATCAGCAGGAGTAATGCTCAGACAGGCAGTGGCGGGGCTGCACTCTGTGCAATGAGGACCGGCACATAGTGACCACTGCCCCCGGCATGTCTGCCCTGACCGGTGCAGAGACATCAGCAGGAGTAATGCTCAGACAGGCAGTGGTGGGGCTGCACTGTGTGCACTGAGGACCGGCACATAGTGACCACTGCTCCCGGCATGTCTGCCCTGACCGGTGTACAGACATCAGCAGGAGTAATGCTCAGACAGGCAGTGGCGGTACTGCACTCTGTGCACTGAGGACCGGCACATAGTGACCACTGCTCCCGGCATGTATGCCCTGACCGGTGTACAGACATCAGCAGGAGTAATGCTCAAACAGGCAGTGGCGGGGCTGCACTGTGTGCACTGAGGACTGGCACATGGTGTCCATGCTCCCGGCATGTCTGCCCTGACCGGTGTACAGACATCAGCAGGAGTAATGCTCAGAAGGCAGTGGCGGGGCTGCACTGTGTGCACTGAGGACCGGCACATAGTGACCACTGCTCCCGGCATGTCTGCCCTGACCGGTGTACAGACATCAGCAGGAGTAATGCTCAGACAGGCAGTGGTGGGGCTGCACTGTGTGCACTGAGAACCGGCACACAGTGATCACTGCCCCCGGCATGTCTGCCCTGACCGGTGCAGAGACATCAGCAGGAGTAATGCTTAGACAGGCAGTGGTGGGGCTACACTGTGTGCACTGAGGACCGGCACATAGTGACCACTGCTCCCGGCATGTCTGACCTGACCGGTGTACAGACATCAGCAGGAGTAATGCTCATACAGGCAGTGGCGGGGCTGCACTGTGTGCAATGAGGACCGGCACATAGTGACCACTGCCTCCGGCATGTCTGCCCTGACCGGTGCAGAGACATCAGCAGAAGTAATGCGCAGACATTCAGTGGCGGGGCTGCACTGTGTGCACTGAGGACCGGCACATAGTGACCACTGCTCCCGGCATGTCTGCCCTGACCGGTGCAGAGACATCAGCAGGAGTAATGCTCAGACAGGCAGTGGCGGGGCTGCACTGTGTGCACTGAGGACCGGCACATAGTGACCACTGCTCCCGGGATGTCTGCCCTGACCAGTGTACAGACAGCAGCAGGAGTAATGCTCAGACAGGCAGTGGCGGGGCTGCACTGTGTGCACTGAGGACCGGCATATAGTGACCACTGCCCCCGGCATGTCTGCCCTGACCGGTGTACAGACATCAGCAGGAGTAATGCTCAGACAGGCAGTGGCTGCACTGTGTGCACTGAGGACCGGCACATAGTGACCACTGCCCCCGGCATGTCTACCCTGACCGGTGTAGAGACATCAGCAGGAGTAATGCACAGACAGGCAGTGGTGGGGCTGCACTGTGTGCACTGAGGACCGGCACATAGTGACCACTGCTCCCGGCATGTCTACCCTTACCGGTGCAGAGACATCTGCAGGAGTAATGCTCAGACAGGCAGTGGCGGGGCTGCACTGTGTGCACTGAGGACCGGCACATAGTGACCACTGCACCCGGCATGTCTGCCCTGACCGGTGTAGAGACATCAGCAGGAGTAATGCTCAGACAGGCAGTGCTGGGGCTGCACTGTGTGCACTGAGGACCGGCACATAGTGACCACTGCTCCCGGCATGTCTACCCTGACTGGTGTGCAGACATCAGCTAGAGTAATGCTCAGTCAGGCAGTGGCGGGACTGCACTGTGTGCACTGAGGACCGGCACATAGTGACCACTGCTCCCATCATGTCTGCCCTGACCGGTGTACAGACATCAGCAGGAGTAATGCTCAGACAGGCAGTGGCGGGGCTGCATTGAGGACCGGCACATAGTGACCACTGCTCCCGGCATGGCTGCCCTGACCGGTGTACAGACATCAGCAGGAGTAATGCTCAGACAGGCAGTGGCGGGGCTGCACTGTGTGCACTGAGGACCGGCACATAGTGACCACTGCTCCCGGCATGTCTGCCCTGACCGGTGTACAGACATCAGCAGGAGTAATGCTCTGACAGGCAGTGGTGGGGCTGCACTGTGTGCACTGAGGACCGGCACACAGTGACCACTGCCCCCGGGATGTCTGCCCTGACCGGTGTACAGACATCAGCAGGAGTAATGCTCAGACAGGCAGTGGTGGGGCTGCACTGTGTGCACTGAGGACCGGCACATAGTGACCACTGCTCCCGGCATGTCTACCCTGACCGGTGCAGAGACATCAGCAGGAGTAATGCTCAGACAGGCAGTGGCGGGGCTGCACTGTGTGCACTGAGGACCGGCACATAGTGACCACTGCTCCCGGCATGTCTGCCCTGACCGGTGCAGAGACATCAGCAGGAGTAATGCTCAGACAGGCAGTGGCGGGGCTGCACTGTGTGCACTGAGGACCGGCACATAGTGACCACTGCTCCCGGCATGTCTGCCCTGACCGGTGTACAGACATCAGCAGGAGTAATGCTCATACAGGCAGTGGCTGCACTGTGTGCACTGAGGACCGGCACATAGTGACCACTGCCCCCGGCATGTCTGCCCTGACCGGTGTACAGACATCAGCAGGAGTAATGCTCAGACAGGCAGTGGCGGGGCTGCATTGTGTGCACTGAGGACCGGCACATAGTGACCACTGCTCCCGGCATGTCTGCCCTGACCGGTGTACAGACATCAGCAGGAGTAATGCTCAGACAGGCAGTGGTGGGGCGGCACTGTTTGCACTGAGGACCGGCACATAGTGACTACTGCCCCCGGCATGTCTGCCCTGACCGGTGCAGAGACATCAGCAGGAGTAATGCTCAGACAGGCAGTGGCGGGGCTGCACTGTGTGCACTGAGGACAGCACATAGTGACCACTGCCCCCGGCATGTCTGCCCTGACCGGTGCAGAGACATCAGCAGGAGTAATGCTCAGACAGGCAGTGGTGGGGCTGCACTGTGTGCACTGAGGACCGGCACATAGTGACCACTGCTCCCGGCATGTCTGCCCTGACCGGTGTACAGACATCAGCAGGAGTAATGCTCAGACAGGCAGTGGTGGGGCTGCACTGTGTGCACTGAGGACCGGCACATAGTGACCACTGCCCCCGGCATGTCTGCCCTGACCGGTGTACAGACATCAGCAGGAGTAATGCTCAGACAGGCAGTGGCGGGGCTGCACTGTGTGCACTGAGGACCGGCACATAGTGACCACTGCCCCCGGCATGTCTGCCCTGACCGGTGTACAGACATCAGCAGGAGTAATGCTCAGACAGGCAGTGCTGGGGCTGCACTGTGTGCACTGAGGACCAGCACATAGTGACCACTGCCCCCGGCATGTCTGCCCTGACCGGTGTACAGACATCAGCAGGAGTAATGCTCAGACAGGCAGTGGTGGGGCTGCACTGTGTGCACTGAGGACCGGCACATAGTGACCACTGCCCCCGGCATGTCTGCCCTGACCGGTGTACAGACATCAGCAGGAGTAATGCTCAGACAGGCAGTGGAGTGGCTGCACTGTGTGCACTGAGGACCGGCACATAGTGACCACTGCTCCCGGCATGTCTGCCCTGACCGGTGTACAGACATCAGGAGGAGTAATGCTCAGACAGGCAGTGGCGGGGCTGCACTGTGTGCACTGAGGACCGGCACATAGTGACCACTGCTCCCGGCATGTCTGCCCTGACCGGTGTACAGACATCAGCAGGAGTAATGCTCAGACAGGCAGTGGAGTGGCTGCACTGTGTGCACTGAGGACCGGCACATAGTGACCACTGCTCCCGGCATGTCTGCCCTGACCAGTGTACAGACATCAGCAGGAGTAATGCACAGACAGGCAGTGGCGGGGCTGCACTGTGTGCACTGAGGACCGGCACATAGTGACCACTGCTCCCGGCATGTCTGCCCTGACCGGTGTACAGACATCAGCAGGAGTAATGCTCAGACAGGCAGTGGTGGGGCTGCACTGTGTGCACTGAGGACCGGCACATAGTGACCACTGCCCCCGCATGTCTGCCCTGACCGGTGCAGAGACATCAGCAGGAGTAATGCTCAGACAGGCAGTGGCGGGGCTGCACTGTGTGCACTGAGGACCGGCACATAGTGACCACTGCCCCCCGGCATGTCTGCCCTGACCGGTGCACAGACATCAGCAGGAGTAATGCTCAGACAGGCAGTGGCGGGGCTGCACTGTGTGCACTGAGGACCGGCACGTAGTGACCACTGCCCCCCGGCATGTCTGCCCTGACCGGTGTACAGACATCAGCAGGAGTAATGCTCAGACAGGCAGTGGTGGGGCTGCACTGTGTGCACTGAGGACCGGCACATAGTGACCACTGCCCCCGCATGTCTGCCCTGACCGGTGCAGAGACATCAGCAGGAGTAATGCTCAGACAGGCAGTGGCGGGGCTGCACTGTGTGCACTGAGGACCGGCACATAGTGACCACTGCTCCCGGCATGTCTGCCCTGACCGGTGCACAGACATCAGCAGGAGTAATGCTCAGACAGGCAGTGGCGGGGCTGCACTGTGTGCACTGAGGACCGGCACGTAGTGACCACTGCCCCCCGGCATGTCTGCCCTGACCGGTGTACAGACATCAGCAGGAGTAATGCTCAGACAGGCAGTGGTGGGGCTGCACTGTGTGCACTGAGGACCGGCACATAGTGACCACTGCTCCCGGCATGTCTGCCCTGACCGGTGTAGAGACATCAGCAGGAGTAATGCTCAGACAGGCAGTGGCGGGGCTGCACTGTGTGCACTGAGGACCGGCACATAGTGATCACTGCTCCCGGCATGTCTGCCCTGACCGGTGTACAGACATCAGCAGGAGTAATGCTCAGACAGGCAGTGGCGGGGCTGCACTCTGTGCACTGAGGACCGGCACACAGTGACCACTGCTCCTGGCATGTCTGCCCTGACCGGTGTACAGACATCAGCAGGAGTAATGCTCAGACAGGCAGTGGCTGCACTGTGTGCACTGAGGACTGGCACACAGTGACCACTGCCCCCGGCATGTCTGCCCTGACCGGTGTACAGACATCAGCAGGAGTAATGCTCAGACAGGCAGTGCTGGGGCTGCACTGTGTGCACTGAGGACCGGCACATAGTGACCACTGCCCCCGGCATGTCTGCCCTGACCGGTGTACAGACATCAGCAGGAGTAATGCTCAGACAGGCAGTGGCGGGGCTGCACTGTGTGCACTGAGGACCGGCACATAGTGACCACTGCCCCCGGCATGTCTGCCCTGACCGGTGTACAGACATCAGCAGGAGTAATGCTCAGACAGGCAGTGCTGGGGCTGCACTGTGTGCACTGAGGACCAGCACATAGTGACCACTGCCCCCGGCATGTCTGCCCTGACCGGTGTACAGACATCAGCAGGAGTAATGCTCAGACAGGCAGTGGTGGGGCTGCACTGTGTGCACTGAGGACCGGCACATAGTGACCACTGCCCCCGGCATGTCTGCCCTGACCGGTGTACAGACATCAGCAGGAGTAATGCTCAGACAGGCAGTGGAGTGGCTGCACTGTGTGCACTGAGGACCGGCACATAGTGACCACTGCTCCCGGCATGTCTGCCCTGACCGGTGTACAGACATCAGGAGGAGTAATGCTCAGACAGGCAGTGGCGGGGCTGCATTGTGTGCACTGAGGACCGGCACATAGTGACCACTGCTCCCAGCATGTCTGCCCTGACCGGTGTACAGACATCAGCAGGAGTAATGCTCAGACAGGCAGTGGTGGGGCTGCACTGTGTGCACTGAGGACCAGCACATAGTGACCACTGCTCCCGGCATGTCTGCCCTGACCGGTGTACAGACAGCAGCAGAAGTAATGCTCAGGCAGGCAGTGGCGGGGCTGCACTGTGTGCACTGAGGACCGGCACATAGTGACCACTGCTCCCGGCATGTCTGCCCTGACCAGTGTACAGACATCAGCAGGAGTAATGCACAGACAGGCAGTGGCGGGGCTGCACTGTGTGCACTGAGGACCGGCACATAGTGACCACTGCTCCCGGCATGTCTGCCCTGACCGGTGTACAGACATCAGCAGGAGTAATGCTCAGACAGGCAGTGGTGGGGCTGCACTGTGTGCACTGAGGACCGGCACATAGTGACCACTGCCCCCGCATGTCTGCCCTGACCGGTGCAGAGACATCAGCAGGAGTAATGCTCAGACAGGCAGTGGCGGGGCTGCACTGTGTGCACTGAGGACCGGCACATAGTGACCACTGCCCCCCGGCATGTCTGCCCTGACCGGTGCACAGACATCAGCAGGAGTAATGCTCAGACAGGCAGTGGCGGGGCTGCACTGTGTGCACTGAGGACCGGCACGTAGTGACCACTGCCCCCCGGCATGTCTGCCCTGACCGGTGTACAGACATCAGCAGGAGTAATGCTCAGACAGGCAGTGGTGGGGCTGCACTGTGTGCACTGAGGACCGGCACATAGTGACCACTGCCCCCGCATGTCTGCCCTGACCGGTGCAGAGACATCAGCAGGAGTAATGCTCAGACAGGCAGTGGCGGGGCTGCACTGTGTGCACTGAGGACCGGCACATAGTGACCACTGCTCCCGGCATGTCTGCCCTGACCGGTGCACAGACATCAGCAGGAGTAATGCTCAGACAGGCAGTGGCGGGGCTGCACTGTGTGCACTGAGGACCGGCACGTAGTGACCACTGCCCCCCGGCATGTCTGCCCTGACCGGTGTACAGACATCAGCAGGAGTAATGCTCAGACAGGCAGTGGTGGGGCTGCACTGTGTGCACTGAGGACCGGCACATAGTGACCACTGCTCCCGGCATGTCTGCCCTGACCGGTGTAGAGACATCAGCAGGAGTAATGCTCAGACAGGCAGTGGCGGGGCTGCACTGTGTGCACTGAGGACCGGCACATAGTGATCACTGCTCCCGGCATGTCTGCCCTGACCGGTGTACAGACATCAGCAGGAGTAATGCTCAGACAGGCAGTGGCGGGGCTGCACTCTGTGCACTGAGGACCGGCACACAGTGACCACTGCTCCTGGCATGTCTGCCCTGACCGGTGTACAGACATCAGCAGGAGTAATGCTCAGACAGGCAGTGGCTGCACTGTGTGCACTGAGGACTGGCACACAGTGACCACTGCCCCCGGCATGTCTGCCCTGACCGGTGTACAGACATCAGCAGGAGTAATGCTCAGACAGGCAGTGCTGGGGCTGCACTGTGTGCACTGAGGACCGGCACATAGTGACCACTGCCCCCGGCATGTCTGCCCTGACCGGTGTACAGACATCAGCAGGAGTAATGCTCAGACAGGCAGTGGCGGGGCTGCACTGTGTGCACTGAGGACTGGCACACAGTGACCACTGCCCCCGGCATGTCTGCCCTGACCGGTGTACAGACATCAGCAGGAGTAATGCTCAGACAGGCAGTGGCGGAGCTGCACTGTGTGCACTGAGGACCGGCACATAGTGACCACTGCCCCCGGCATGTCTGCCCTGACCGGTGTACAGACATCAGCAGGAGTAATGCTCAGACAGGCAGTGGCGGGGCTGCACTGTGTGCACTGAGGACCGGCACATAGTGACCACTGCTCCCGGCATGTCTGCCCTGACCGGTGTACAGACATCAGCAGGAGTAATGCTCAGACAGGCAGTGCTGGGGCTGCACTGTGTGCACTGAGGACCGGCACATAGTGACCATTGCTCCCGGCATGTCTGACCTGACCGGTGTACAGACATCAGCAGGAGTAATGCTCAGACAGGCAGTGCTGGGGCTGCACTGTGTTCACTGAGGACCGGCACATAGTGACCACTGCTCCCGGCATGTCTGCCCTGACCGGTGAAGAGACATCAGCAGGAGTAATGCTCAGACAGGCAGTGGCGGGGCTGCATTGTGTGCACTCAGGACCGGCACATAGTGACCACTGCTCCCGGGATGTCTGCCCTGACCGGTGTAGAGACATCAGCAGGAGTAATGCTCAGACAGGCAGTGGTAGGGCTGCACTGTGTGCACTGAGGACCGGCACATAGTGACCACTGCTCTCGGCATGTCTGCCCTGACCGGTGTACAGACATCAGCAGGAGTAATGCTCAGACAGGCAGTGCTGGGGCTGCACTGTGTGCACTGAGGACCGGCACATAGTGACCACTGCTCCCGGCATGTCTGCCCTGACCGGTGTACAGACATCAGCAGGAGTAATGCTCAGACAGGCAGTGGTGGGGCTGCACTGTGTGCACTGAGGACCGGCACATAGTGACCACTGCTCCCGGCATGTCTGCCCTGACCGGTGTGCTGACATCAGCAGGAGTAATGCTCAGACAGGCAGTGGTGGGGCTGCACTGTGTGCACTGAGGACCGGCACATAGTGACCACTGCTCCCGGCATGTCTGCCCTGACCGGTTTACAGACATCAGCAGGAGTAATGCTCAGACAGGCAGTGGAGTGGCTGCACTGTGTGCACTGAGGACCGGCACATAGTGACCACTGCCCCCGGCATGTCTGCCCTGACCGGTGTACAGACATCAGCAGGAGTAATGCTCAGACAGGCAGTGGCGGGGCTGCACTGTGTGCACTGAGGACCGGCACACAGTGACCACTGCTCCCGGCATGTCTGCCCTGACCGGTGTAGAGACATCAGCAGGAGTAATGCTCAGACAGGCAGTGGCGGGGCTGCACTGTGTGCACTGAGGACCGGCACATAGTGATCACTGCTCCCGGCATGTCTGCCCTGACCGGTGTACAGACATCAGCAGGAGTAATGCTCAGACAGGCAGTGGCGGGGCTGCACTCTGTGCACTGAGGACCGGCACACAGTGACCACTGCTCCTGGCATGTCTGCCCTGACCGGTGTAGAGACATCAGCAGGAGTAATGCTCAGACAGGCAGTGGAGGGGCTGCACTGTGTGCACTGAGGACCGGCACATAGTGACCACTACTCCCGGTATGTCTGCCCTGACCGGTGTACAGACATCAGCAGGAGTAATGCTCAGACAGGCAGTGGCTGCACTGTGTGCACTGAGGACCGGCACATAGTGACCACTGCTCCCGGCATGACTACCCTGACCGGTGTACAGACATCAGCAGGAGTAATGCTCAGACAGGCAGTGGTGGGGTGGCACTGTGTGCACTGAGGACCGGCACATAGTGACCACTGCTCCCCGCATGTCTGCCCTGACCGGTGTACAGACATCAGCAGGAGTAATGCTCAGACATGCAGTGGCTGCACTGTGTGCACTGAGGACCGGCACATAGCGACCACTGCTCCCGGCATGTCTGCCCTGACCGGTGTACAGACATCAGCAGGAGTAATGCTCAGACAGGCAGTGGCTGCACTGTGTGCACTGAGGACCGGCACATAGTGACCACTGCTCCCGGCATGACTACCCTGACCGGTGTACAGACATCAGCAGGAGTAATGCTCAGACAGGCAGTGGTGGGGTGGCACTGTGTGCACTGAGGACCGGCACATAGTGACCACTGCTCCCCGCATGTCTGCCCTGACCGGTGTACAGACATCAGCAGGAGTAATGCTCAGACAGGCAGTGGCGGGGCTGCACTGTGTGCACTGAGGACCGGCACATAGTGACCACTGCTCCCGGCATGTCTGCCCTGACCGGTGTACAGACATCAGCAGGAGTAATGCTCAGACAGACAGTGGCGGGGCTGCACTGTGTGCACTGAGGACCGGCACACAGTGACCACTGCTCCCGGCATGTCTGCCCTGACCGGTGTAGAGACATCAGCAGGAGTAATGCTCAGACAGGCAGCGGTGGGGCTGCACTGTGTGCACTGAGGACCGGCACATAGTGATCACTGCTCCCGGCATGTCTGCCCTGACCGGTGTACAGACATCAGCAGGAGTAATGCTCAGACAGGCAGTGCTGGGGCTGCACTGTGTGCACTGAGGACCGGCACATAGTGACCACTGCTCCCGGCATGTCTGCCCTGACCGATGTACAGACATCAGCAGGAGTAATGCTCAGACAGGCAGTGGCGGGGCTGCACTCTGTGCACTGAGGACCGGCACACAGTGACCACTGCTCCTGGCATGTCTGCCCTGACCGGTGTAGAGACATCAGCAGGAGTAATGCTCAGACAGGCAGTGGAGGGGCTGCACTGTGTGCACTGAGGACCGGCACATAGTGACCACTACTCCCGGTATGTCTGCCCTGACCGGTGTACAGACATCACCAGGAGTAATGCTCAGACAGGCAGTGGCGGGGCTGCACTGTGTGCACTGAGGACCGGCACATAGTGACCACTGCTCCCGGCATGTCTGCCCTGACCGGTGTACAGACATCAGCAGGAGTAATGCTTAGACAGGCAGTGGCTGCACTGTGTGCACTGAGGACCGGCACATAGTGACCACTGCTCCCGGCATGTCTGCCCTGACCGGTGTACAGACATCAGCAGGAGTAATGCTCAGACAGGCAGTGGCGGGGCTGCACTGTGTGCACTGAGGACCGGCACATAGTGACCACTGCCCCCGGCATGTCTGTCCTGACCGGTGCACAGACATCAGCAGGAGTAATGCTCAGACAGGCAGTGGTGGGGCTGCACTGTGTGCACTGAGGACCGGCACATAGTGACCACTGCTCCCGGCATGTCTGCCCTGACCGGTGTACAGACATCAGCAGGAGTAATGCTCAGACAGACAGTGGCGGGGCTGCACTGTGTGCACTGAGGACCGGCACATAGTTACCACTGCTCCCGGCATGTCTGCCCTGACCGGTGTACAGACATCAGGAGGAGTAATGCTCAGACAGGCAGTGGCGGGGCTGCATTGTGTGCACTGAGGACCGGCACATAGTGACCACTGCTCCCAGCATGTCTGCCCTGACCGGTGTACAGACATCAGCAGGAGTAATGCTCAGACAGGCAGTGGTGGGGCTGCACTGTGTGCACTGAGGACCAGCACATAGTGACCACTGCTCCCGGCATGTCTGCCCTGACCGGTGTACAGACAGCAGCAGAAGTAATGCTCAGGCAGGCAGTGGCGGGGCTGCACTGTGTGCACTGAGGACCGGCACATAGTGACCACTGCTCCCGGCATGTCTGCCCTGACCAGTGTACAGACATCAGCAGGAGTAATGCACAGACAGGCAGTGGCGGGGCTGCACTGTGTGCACTGAGGACCGGCACATAGTGACCACTGCTCCCGGCATGTCTGCCCTGACCGGTGTACAGACATCAGCAGGAGTAATGCTCAGACAGGCAGTGGTGGGGCTGCACTGTGTGCACTGAGGACCGGCACATAGTGACCACTGCCCCCGCATGTCTGCCCTGACCGGTGCAGAGACATCAGCAGGAGTAATGCTCAGACAGGCAGTGGCGGGGCTGCACTGTGTGCACTGAGGACCGGCACATAGTGACCACTGCCCCCCGGCATGTCTGACCTGACCGGTGTACAGACATCAGCAGGAGTAATGCTCAGACAGGCTGTGGCGGGGCTGCACTGTGTGCACTGAGGACTGGCACATAGTGACCACTGCTCCCGGCATGTCTGACCTGACCGGTGTACAGGCATCAGCAGGAGTAATGCTCAGACAGGCAGTGGCGGGGCTGCACTGTGTGCACTGAGGACCGGCACATAGTGACCACTTCCCCCGGCATGTCTGCCCTGACCGGTGTACAGACATCAGCAGGAGTAATGCTCAGACAGGCAGTGCTGGGGCTGCACTGTGTGCACTGAGGACCGGCACATAGTGACCACTGCCCCCGGCATGTCTGCCCTGACCGGTGTACAGACATCAGCAGGAGTAATGCTCAGACAGGCAGTGGTGGGGCTGCACTGTGTGCACTGAGGACTGGCACATAGTGACCACTGCTCTTGGCATGTCTGCCCTGACCGGTGTACAGACATCAGCAGGAGTAATGCTCAGACAAGCAGTGGCGGGGCTGCACTGTGTGCACTGAGGACCGGCACATAGTGACCACTGCTCCTGGCATGTCTGCCCTGACCGGTGCAGAGACATCAGCAGGAGAAATGCTCAGACAGGCAGTGGCGGGGCTGCACTGTGTGCACTGAGGACTGGCACATAGTGACCACTGCTCCCGGCATGTCTGCCCTGACCGGTGTACAGACATCAGCAGGAGTAATGCTCATACAGTCAGTGGCGGGGCTGCACTGTGTGCAATGAGGACCGGCACATAGTGACCACTGCCCCCGGCATGTCTGCCCTGACCGGTGTACAGACATCAGCAGGAGTAATGCTCAGACAGGCAGTGCTGGGGCTGCACTGTGTGCACTGAGGACCGGCACATAGTGACCACTGCTCCCGGCATGTCTGCCCTGACCGGTGCACAGACATCAGCAGGAGTAATGCTCAGACAGGCAGTGGCGGGGCTGCACTGTGTGCACTGAGGACCGGCACGTAGTGACCACTGCCCCCCGGCATGTCTGCCCTGACCGGTGTACAGACATCAGCAGGAGTAATGCTCAGACAGGCAGTGGTGGGGCTGCACTGTGTGCACTGAGGACCGGCACATAGTGACCACTGCTCCCGGCATGTCTGCCCTGACCGGTGTAGAGACATCAGCAGGAGTAATGCTCAGACAGGCAGTGGCGGGGCTGCACTGTGTGCACTGAGGACCGGCACATAGTGATCACTGCTCCCGGCATGTCTGCCCTGACCGGTGTACAGACATCAGCAGGAGTAATGCTCAGACAGGCAGTGGCGGGGCTGCACTCTGTGCACTGAGGACCGGCACACAGTGACCACTGCTCCTGGCATGTCTGCCCTGACCGGTGTACAGACATCAGCAGGAGTAATGCTCAGACAGGCAGTGGCTGCACTGTGTGCACTGAGGACTGGCACACAGTGACCACTGCCCCCGGCATGTCTGCCCTGACCGGTGTACAGACATCAGCAGGAGTAATGCTCAGACAGGCAGTGCTGGGGCTGCACTGTGTGCACTGAGGACCGGCACATAGTGACCACTGCCCCCGGGATGTCTGCCCTGACCGGTGTACAGACATCAGCAGGAGTAATGCTCAGACAGGCAGTGGCGGGGCTGCACTGTGTGCACTGAGGACTGGCACACAGTGACCACTGCCCCCGGCATGTCTGCCCTGACCGGTGTACAGACATCAGCAGGAGTAATGCTCAGACAGGCAGTGGCGGAGCTGCACTGTGTGCACTGAGGACCGGCACATAGTGACCACTGCCCCCGGCATGTCTGCCCTGACCGGTGTACAGACATCAGCAGGAGTAATGCTCAGACAGGCAGTGGCGGGGCTGCACTGTGTGCACTGAGGACCGGCACATAGTGACCACTGCTCCCGGCATGTCTGCCCTGACCGGTGTACAGACATCAGCAGGAGTAATGCTCAGACAGGCAGTGCTGGGGCTGCACTGTGTGCACTGAGGACCGGCACATAGTGACCATTGCTCCCGGCATGTCTGACCTGACCGGTGTACAGACATCAGCAGGAGTAATGCTCAGACAGGCAGTGCTGGGGCTGCACTGTGTTCACTGAGGACCGGCACATAGTGACCACTGCTCCCGGCATGTCTGCCCTGACCGGTGAAGAGACATCAGCAGGAGTAATGCTCAGACAGGCAGTGGCGGGGCTGCATTGTGTGCACTCAGGACCGGCACATAGTGACCACTGCTCCCGGGATGTCTGCCCTGACCGGTGTAGAGACATCAGCAGGAGTAATGCTCAGACAGGCAGTGGTAGGGCTGCACTGTGTGCACTGAGGACCGGCACATAGTGACCACTGCTCTCGGCATGTCTGCCCTGACCGGTGTACAGACATCAGCAGGAGTAATGCTCAGACAGGCAGTGCTGGGGCTGCACTGTGTGCACTGAGGACCGGCACATAGTGACCACTGCTCCCGGCATGTCTGCCCTGACCGGTGTACAGACATCAGCAGGAGTAATGCTCAGACAGGCAGTGGTGGGGCTGCACTGTGTGCACTGAGGACCGGCACATAGTGACCACTGCTCCCGGCATGTCTGCCCTGACCGGTGTGCAGACATCAGCAGGAGTAATGCTCAGACAGGCAGTGGTGGGGCTGCACTGTGTGCACTGAGGACCGGCACATAGTGACCACTGCTCCCGGCATGTCTGCCCTGACCGGTGTACAGACATCAGCAGGAGTAATGCTCAGACAGGCAGTGGAGTGGCTGCACTGTGTGCACTGAGGACCGGCACATAGTGACCACTGCCCCCGGCATGTCTGCCCTGACCGGTGTACAGACATCAGCAGGAGTAATGCTCAGACAGGCAGTGGCGGGGCTGCACTGTGTGCACTGAGGACCGGCACACAGTGACCACTGCTCCCGGCATGTCTGCCCTGACCGGTGTAGAGACATCAGCAGGAGTAATGCTCAGACAGGCAGTGGCGGGGCTGCACTGTGTGCACTGAGGACCGGCACATAGTGATCACTGCTCCCGGCATGTCTGCCCTGACCGGTGTACAGACATCAGCAGGAGTAATGCTCAGACAGGCAGTGGCGGGGCTGCACTCTGTGCACTGAGGACCGGCACACAGTGACCACTGCTCCTGGCATGTCTGCCCTGACCGGTGTAGAGACATCAGCAGGAGTAATGCTCAGACAGGCAGTGGAGGGGCTGCACTGTGTGCACTGAGGACCGGCACATAGTGACCACTACTCCCGGTATGTCTGCCCTGACCGGTGTACAGACATCAGCAGGAGTAATGCTCAGACAGGCAGTGGCTGCACTGTGTGCACTGAGGACCGGCACATAGTGACCACTGCTCCCGGCATGACTACCCTGACCGGTGTACAGACATCAGCAGGAGTAATGCTCAGACAGGCAGTGGTGGGGTGGCACTGTGTGCACTGAGGACCGGCACATAGTGACCACTGCTCCCCGCATGTCTGCCCTGACCGGTGTACAGACATCAGCAGGAGTAATGCTCAGACAGGCAGTGGCTGCACTGTGTGCACTGAGGACCGGCACATAGCGACCACTGCTCCCGGCATGTCTGCCCTGACCGGTGTACAGACATCAGCAGGAGTAATGCTCAGACAGGCAGTGGCTGCACTGTGTGCACTGAGGACCGGCACATAGTGACCACTGCTCCCGGCATGACTACCCTGACCGGTGTACAGACATCAGCAGGAGTAATGCTCAGACAGGCAGTGGTGGGGTGGCACTGTGTGCACTGAGGACCGGCACATAGTGACCACTGCTCCCCGCATGTCTGCCCTGACCGGTGTACAGACATCAGCAGGAGTAATGCTCAGACAGGCAGTGGCGGGGCTGCACTGTGTGCACTGAGGACCGGCACATAGTGACCACTGCTCCCGGCATGTCTGCCCTGACCGGTGTACAGACATCAGCAGGAGTAATGCTCAGACAGACAGTGGCGGGGCTGCACTGTGTGCACTGAGGACCGGCACACAGTGACCACTGCTCCCGGCATGTCTGCCCTGACCGGTGTAGAGACATCAGCAGGAGTAATGCTCAGACAGGCAGCGGTGGGGCTGCACTGTGTGCACTGAGGACCGGCACATAGTGATCACTGCTCCCGGCATGTCTGCCCTGACCGGTGTACAGACATCAGCAGGAGTAATGCTCAGACAGGCAGTGCTGGGGCTGCACTGTGTGCACTGAGGACCGGCACATAGTGACCACTGCTCCCGGCATGTCTGCCCTGACCGATGTACAGACATCAGCAGGAGTAATGCTCAGACAGGCAGTGGCGGGGCTGCACTCTGTGCACTGAGGACCGGCACACAGTGACCACTGCTCCTGGCATGTCTGCCCTGACCGGTGTAGAGACATCAGCAGGAGTAATGCTCAGACAGGCAGTGGAGGGGCTGCACTGTGTGCACTGAGGACCGGCACATAGTGACCACTACTCCCGGTATGTCTGCCCTGACCGGTGTACAGACATCAGCAGGAGTAATGCTCAGACAGGCAGTGGCGGGGCTGCACTGTGTGCACTGAGGACCGGCACATAGTGACCACTGCTCCCGGCATGTCTGCCCTGACCGGTGTACAGACATCAGCAGGAGTAATGCTTAGACAGGCAGTGGCTGCACTGTGTGCACTGAGGACCGGCACATAGTGACCACTGCTCCCGGCATGTCTGCCCTGACCGGTGTACAGACATCAGCAGGAGTAATGCTCAGACAGGCAGTGGCGGGGCTGCACTGTGTGCACTGAGGACCGGCACATAGTGACCACTGCCCCCGGCATGTCTGTCCTGACCGGTGCACAGACATCAGCAGGAGTAATGCTCAGACAGGCAGTGGTGGGGCTGCACTGTGTGCACTGAGGACCGGCACATAGTGACCACTGCTCCCGGCATGTCTGCCCTGACCGGTGTACAGACATCAGCAGGAGTAATGCTCAGACAGACAGTGGCGGGGCTGCACTGTGTGCACTGAGGACCGGCACATAGTTACCACTGCTCTCGGCATGTCTGCCCTGACCGGTGTACAGACATCAGCAGGAGTAATGCTCAGACAGGCAGTGGCGGGGCTGCACTGTGTGCACTGAGGACCGGCACATAGTGACCACTGCTCCCGGCATGTCTGCCCTGACCGGTGTACAGACATCAGCAGGAGTAATGCTCAGACAGGCAGTGGTGGGGCTGCACTGTGTGCACTGAGGACCGGCACATAGTGACCACTGCTCCCGGCATGTCTGCCCTGACCGGTGTACAGACATCAGCAGGAGTAATGCTCAGACAGGCAGTGGCGGGGCTGCACTGTGTGCACTGAGGACTGGCACATAGTGACCACTGCTCCCGGCATGTCTGCCCTGACCGGTGTACAGACATCAGCAGGAGTAATGCTCAGACAGGCAGTGGCGGGGCTGCACTGTGTGCACTGAGGACCGGCACATAGTGACCACTGCTCCCGGCATGTCTGCCCTGACCGGTGTACAGACATCAGCAGGAGTAATGCTCAGACAGGCAGTGGCGGGGCTGCACTGTGTGCACTGAGGACCGGCACATAGTGACCACTGCTCCCGGCATGTCTGCCCTGACCGGTGTACAGACATCAGCAGGAGTAATGCTCAGACAGGCAGTGGCGGGGCTGCACTGTGTGCACTGAGGACCGGCACATAGTGACCACTGCTCCCGGCATGTCTGCCCTGACCAGTGTACAGACAGCAGCAGGAGTAATGCTCAGACAGGCAGTGGCGGGGCTGCACTGTGTGCAATGAGGACTGGCACATGGTGTCCATGCTCCCGGCATGTCTGCCCTGACCGGTGTACAGACATCAGCAGGAGTAATGCTCAGACAGACAGTGGCGGGGCTGCACTGTGTGCACTGAGGACCGGCACATAGTTACCACTGCTCCCGGCATGTCTGCCCTGACCGGTGTACAGACATCAGCAGGAGTAATGCTCAGACAGGCTGTGGAGTGGCCGGTAATGAGATAGTCTGGTCTGCTAACAGGAAGGCATCCGTCTGCTGATAGTCATTATTATTACTCCTTATATAGTGGCAGCATGTCCCACAGTACAGTGCAGAGCAGATGTGGTCCCTGATACACAGAGCTAACAGTCTAACAGCCCCTTCTTCCATCAAACACATCATTATATCACCCCTTATTAAGAAACCTTCTATGTACTTAGACTTTCTATCAAACTATTATTACACCATTTCTATTGCCTCCTCATTTCCTCCAAACTCCTTGAAAGTATTGTCTAATCCCTCCATCCCCCCCCCCATACCACCACTGTACCTGGCATCTCTGTTCCTGACCCTATAGAGTGACATGTTACCTAGGGAACCTACAGACCTTGCACCGGCACAGTACCAGTCACAGTGTCTTCACTTCTGTTTACTGTACATCTGAGATCAATTGTAAATGAAGATCATAATAAACAATCAATGTTAGTTTTTGTTCCTCTGAGTCATTCTAGTAACACATGTATCTATTTATCTCTGAATTATTGGGAATATATTCTTTCTTGGTTTAACCCCTTGAGTGGGGAGTTTTGCTGGGACAGGGCAAACCTACTGGGGTAGGTTTGTCCTGCCCCAGCAAAACTCACCACAGAGCTGTGGGCCACCCTCCCTGTCACTCCCCCTCCCCCTCGCTCCCCCTCATCTCTACTCCAGGATTGCACGCCAGAGCTTCCGGGCCCTTCCACCACCCCAGCCTTCGTTCATAACATGTGGCAGGCTCTGGGATGTTCGGGGCAGCTCGGCAGGACTTGGGCACCCGAACTCCCGAGTCCCCTCGAGCCACGCCGAACATCATCGAGCCTGCCGCCAGCCACCTGCTTACTACTACAACTAATGGTGGCTGGGACACGGGGGCTCTGGCCGGTGTATGATCGCCGGAGAGGTGAGGGGCAGCAATGGGAGGGGTGGGGAGAGGAGAGCGGTCACTGTGGGGGTGCCCGGACAGGTGATGCGCCAGTGGTGCACACCTTCTTCTTAGTGGTATGCCCGGAAACTTTCCAGGACAGCCCGCTGTGGCAGCGCAGCTAAACCCAGAAACTTTCCGGGTATAGCACTCTAGTGGTTAAAGAACATCCAGTGTTCTCACAGTCTGTACTTGGCAGATAAAGCCTCACTGACTGAAGAGCTGCCATTTCTGTTGTGCATGTCAAAGTACTTACTGTATTATTCATATATACTTTATCATCCTGTACAGGCTGCAGATTACAGTACATGGAGCAGATGACCGAGAAATACAGTGTTATTAAACATCATGATAAAAGATTAGGGCAAGGTCTGAATATGAAGAAGGAATACACCAGTCTTCTACTGATCAAGAATCATCGGGATGAGAAGGAGAGACAACATGAGATAACAGCTTCAGGCCGGAGACATCTACAGGTTATGGCAGAAAGATCATCAGATTCACCAATCACTATACCGGCTCTGTTTGACCCGTATGATGATGGAATTATTCCCAAGACTGTGGTGTTACAGGGACCTGCTGGGATAGGGAAGACTATGACCTCCCAGAAGATCATGCTAAACTGGGCCTCCGGGGATCTGTATAAGGACCAGTTCCAGTTTGTGTTCTACATAAGCTGTAGAGAAGTCAACACCATCACTGGTAACATAAGCCTGGCTGGGTATTTATCCAACTATTGTGATCTGACCTGTCCTCCTGATCTGTTGCAATCAGTCTTCCGTACTTCAAAAGAAATACTTTTTATTGTGGATGGTTTGGATGAATTCAAATGGTCACCAATGAATCGCACTGAGGGTTGTAAAGATCCGTTTCAGGAGGTCTCAAAAGAAATTCTTCTACAGAGTTTGTGTAAGAAGACCCTGCTCAGTGGCAGCTCAGTCATCCTCACCACACGACCACTGTCACTGGTGAAGCTGGTGGACTCTGTTGAACATCTCCGTTATGTGGAGATTCTGGGATTTACAGGGAAGGACCGTGAGGAATATTTTTATAATTTTTTTGACACCAGAGAACAAGCAGATCTGGCTCTCAGTGCAATAAAGGACAATGACTCTGTGTACACCATGTGTGTTATCCCTGGAATATGCTGGATTGTATGTACTGTAATGAGACCGCTAATAAAACAGGGATCATCTGTGATTAAATGCAAGACAGCCACATCCATTTACCTACTGTACCTGAAGAGTTTAATAAATCATCATGGAAGGGACTCTGCCCGGCCTATAAGCACATGTATACGGAAGCTGTGTGCTCTGGCCAAGGAAGGAGTTTGGGACCAGAGAATTCTATTTGATGAATCAGATCTTGTAAGACATGACCTCTCTATGTCAGAGCTGGAGTCTGTGTTTCTGATTGAGAACATCTTCTATAGGGACGGTGAGACCCGCACCTGCTACAGCTTCATCCATCTGAGTGTGCAGGAGTTCTTTGCTGCTCTATACTATGTCCTGGGTGAACCACCTTTATCTAATCTCCAGAATAGGGATATAAACCATTTACTGAGAGCATCAGAATATAGCCCACATCTAAAACTAACTGTAAGATTCTTATTTGGTCTTTGTAATGAAGCACAGATTGAGGAGACTCAGAGAGTCATTGGCTGTGACATTTCCTTTACAGAAAAACCTGTCTTGGAGGAATGGCTGAAGACACAGTCACCAGACTTCCATAATGAGATACTGCACTGCCTGTATGAGACACAGGATGAGGACTTTGTGAGGAGAATGATGTCTCACTTTCCTATAATACCGATTACAGGCCTTGGTGATACAGAAGGGAATGAGAACATTGGTTACTGGGCTGTGGCCTACTGCTTGGAGAGAAGTACAATACAGCATGAAGTCACTTTTAGTGGCTATATAATAGGACAGAAGGCTCGGAGTGCTCTATCTAATGCACTGTATAAGTGTTCACAGCTTACGTACGTATTTCACACATTACTAAGAATTTGTGAGAGTGTGTGTGTGTCTATGTGTGTGTGTGTGTGTGTGTGTGCATGTCTGTTTGTGTGTGTGTGCATGTCTGTGTGTGTGTGTGTAAGTGTGCATGTCTATGTGTGCGTTTGCGTGCGTGTGTGTGTGCATGTCTATGTGTGCATGTCTATGTGTGCGTTTGCGCGCGTGTGTGTGCATGTCTATGTGTGTGTGTGTGTGTGCGTGTGCGTGGTCTGTAGATTTTCAGGTAGCAAATGAAAGGTTTGATCCTAATGTAAGTTGTGTTCTGTTACATAGCTCTGTACACTGAGAGGACATGGTAAGGACTAACGTGCTGGAGCCAGTGGTGGCTCCAGAGGGGGGGGTGGGATCATTCGTCAGACTGCATTTAGGTCTACACCATTAGGTCGACTTGCATTTAGGTCGACCTGACTGAAGATCGACATGGGTCAGGTCGACAGGGTCATTAGGTCGACAGGGTCATTAGGTCGACAGTGAAAAAGTTTCAAAAAAACATGGCACCGCGTCCCCTCGCCATGCTTCGGGCACGGTACCTCGCTATGCTCGGCACACTACTTTATTCTCCCACCACGCCCTAGTGGATGGTAGGGCATGAAATACCACCTGTCGGCACATGTCGACTCAAACAGTCAAATGACCCCATGTCGACCTTTAGCCATTTGACCTTCCCCCTGTCGACCTGTCATGTCGACCTAAATGCAGGTCTACCTAGTGGTGTAGACAATATGACCGTATCCCCCAGAGGAGGGGGGGGGGGGGTGCAGCACAGTCCAATATTCAAATAGCGGAGCCACATGTTTGGATGACAGCAGCAATGTGACCATCAGACAGGTGTTACAGGGGCAGCAGCCATAGCCCAGCGCACAGCAGCCATGTGACCATCAGGCAGGTGTTACAGGGGCAGCAGCCATAGCCCAGCACACAGCAGCAATGTGACCATCAGACAGGTGTTACAGGGGCAGCAGCCATAGCCCAGCACACAGCAGCAATGTGACCATCAGACAGGTGTTACAGGGGCAGCAGCCATAGCCCAGCACACAGCAGCCATGTGACCATCAGACAGGTGTTACAGGGGCAGCAGCCATAGCCCAGCACACAGCAGCAATGTGACCATCAGACAGGTGTTACAGGGACAGCAGCCATAGCCCAGCACACAGCAGCAATGTGACCATCAGACAGGTGTTACAGGGGCAGCAGCCATAGCCCAGCACACAGCAGCAATGTGACCATCAGACAGGTGTTACAGGGGCAGCAGCCATAGCCCAGCGCACAGCAGCAATGTGACCATCAGACAGGTGTTACAGGGGCAGCAGCCATAGCCCGGCACCCAGCAGCAATGTGACCATCAGACAGGTGTTACTGGGGCAGCAGCCATAGCCCAGCACCCAGCAGCAATGTGACCATCAGACAGGTGTTACAGGGTCAGCAGCCATAGCCCAGCACCCAGCAGCAATGTGACCATCAGACAGGTGTTACAGGGGCAGCAGCCATAGCCCAGCACACAGCAGCAATGTGACCATCAGACAGGTGTTACAGGGGCAGCAGACATAGCCCAGCACACAGCAGCAATGTGATCATCAGACAGGTGTTACAGGGGCAGCAGCCATAGCCCAGCACACAGCAGCAATGTCACCATCAGACAGGTGTTACAGGGGCAGCAGCCATATCCCAGCGCACAGCAGCAATGTGAACATCAGACAGGTGTTACAATGGGCAGCAGCCATAGCCCAGCACACAGCAGCAATGTGACCATCAGACAGCTGTTACAGGGGCAGCAGCCATAGCCCAGCGCACAGCATCAATGTGACCATCAGACAGGTGTTACAGGGGCAGCATCCATAACCCAGCACACAGCAGCAATGTGACCATCAGACAGGTGTTACAGGGGCAGCAGCCATAGCCCAGCACACAGCAGCCATGTGACCATCAGACAGGTGTTACAGGGGCAGCAGCCATAGCCCAGCACACAGCAGCCATGTGACCATCAGACAGGTGTTACAGGGGCAGCAGCCATAGCCCAGCACACAGCAGCAATGTGACCATCAGACAGGTGTTACAGGGGCAGCAGCCATAGCCCAGCGCACAGCAGCAATGTGACCATCAGACAGGTGTTACAGGGGCAGCAGCCATAGCCCGGCACCCAGCAGCAATGTGACCATCAGACAGGTGTTACAGGGGCAGCAGCCATAGCCCAGCACACAGCAGCAATGTGACCATCAGACAGGTGTTACTGGGGCAGCAGCCATAGCCCAGCACCCAGCAGCAATGTGACCATCAGACAGGTGTTACAGGGTCAGCAGCCATAGCCCAGCACCCAGCAGCAATGTGACCATCAGACAGGTGTTACAGGGGCAGCAGCCATAGCCCAGCACACAGCAGCAATGTGACCATCAGACAGGTGTTACAGGGGCAGCAGCCATAGCCCAGCACACAGCAGCAATGTGACCATCAGACAGGTGTTACAGGGGCAGCAGACATAGCCCAGCACACAGCAGCAATGTGATCATCAGACAGGTGTTACAGGGGCAGCAGCCATAGCCCAGCACACAGCAGCAATGTCACCATCAGACAGGTGTTACAGGGGCAGCAGCCATATCCCAGCGCACAGCAGCAATGTGACCATCAGACAGGTGTTACAATGGGCAGCAGCCATAGCCCAGCACACAGCAGCAATGTGACCATCAGACAGCTGTTACAGGGGCAGCAGCCATAGCCCAGCGCACAGCATCAATGTGACCATCAGACAGGTGTTACAGGGGCAGCATCCATAACCCAGCACACAGCAGCAATGTGACCATCAGACAGGTGTTACAGGGGCAGCAGCCATAGCCCAGCACACAGCAGCCATGTGACCATCAGACAGGTGTTACAGGGGCAGCAGCCATAGCCCAGCACACAGCAGCCATGTGACCATCAGACAGGTGTTACAGGGGCAGCAGCCATAGCCCAGCACACAGCAGCAATGTGACCATCAGACAGGTGTTACAGGGGCAGCAGCCATAGCCCAGCGCACAGCAGCAATGTGACCATCAGACAGGTGTTACAGGGGCAGCAGCCATAGCCCGGCACCCAGCAGCAATGTGACCATCAGACAGGTGTTACAGGGGCAGCAGCCATAGCCCAGCACACAGCAGCAATGTGACCATCAGACAGGTGTTACTGGGGCAGCAGCCATAGCCCAGCACCCAGCAGCAATGTGACCATCAGACAGGTGTTACAGGGTCAGCAGCCATAGCCCAGCACCCAGCAGCAATGTGACCATCAGACAGGTGTTACAGGGGCAGCAGCCATAGCCCAGCACACAGCAGCAATGTGACCATCAGACAGGTGTTACAGGGGCAGCAGACATAGCCCAGCACACAGCAGCAATGTGATCATCAGACAGGTGTTACAGGGGCAGCAGCCATAGCCCAGCACACAGCAGCAATGTCACCATCAGACAGGTGTTACAGGGGCAGCAGCCATATCCCAGCGCACAGCAGCAATGTGACCATCAGACAGGTGTTACAATGGGCAGCAGCCATAGCCCAGCACACAGCAGCAATGTGACCATCAGACAGCTGTTACAGGGGCAGCAGCCATAGCCCAGCGCACAGCATCAATGTGACCATCAGACAGGTGTTACAGGAGCAGCAGCCATAGCCCAGCGCACAGCAGCAATGTGACCATCAGACAGGTGTTACAGGAGCAGCAGCCATAGCCCAGCACACAGCAGCAATGTGACCATCAGACAGGTGTTACAGGGGCAGCAGCCATAGCCCAGCGCACACCAGCAATGTGACCATCAGACAGGTGTTACAGGGGCAGCAGCCATTGCCCAGCGCACAGCATCAATGTGACCATCAGACAGGTGTTACAGGAGCAGCAGCCATAGCCCAGCGCACAGCAGCAATGTGACCATCAGACAGCTGTTACAGGAGCAGCAGCCATAGCCCAGCGCACAGCAGCAATGTGACCATCAGACAGCTGTTACAGGGGCAGCAGCCATAGCCCAGCACACAGCAGCAATGTGACCATCAGACAGGTGTTACAATGGGCAGCAGCCATAGCCCAGCACATAGCAGCAATGTGACCATCAGACAGGTGTTACAAGGGGCAGCAGCCATAGCCCAGCACACAGCAGCAATGTGACCATCAGACAGGTGTTACAGGAGCAGCAGCCATAGCCCAGCGCACAGCAGCAATGTGACCATCAGACAGGTGTTACAGGAGCAGCAGCCATAGCCGAACACACAGCAGCAATGTGACCATCAGTCAGGTGTTACAGGGACAGCAGCCATAGCCCAGCGCACAGCAGCCATGTGACCATCAGACGGGTGTTACAGGGGCAGCAGCCATAGACCAGCGCACAGCAGCAATGTGACCATCAGACAGGTGTTACAGGGGCAGCAGCCATAGACCAGCGCACAGCAGCAATGTGACCATCAGTCAGGTGTTACAGGGGCAGCAGCCATAGCCCAGCACACAGCAGCAATGTGACCATCAGACAGGTGTTACAGGGGCAGCAGCCATAGACCAGCGCACAGCAGCAATGTGACCATCAGACAGGTGTTACAGGGGCAGCAGCCATAGCCCAGCGCACAGCAGCAATGTGACCATCAGACAGGTGTTACAGGGGCAGCAGCCATTGCCCAGCGCACAGCATCAATGTGACCATCAGACATGTGTTACAGGAGCAGCAGCCATAGCCCAGCGCACAGCAGCAATGTGACCATCAGACAGCTGTTACAGGAGCAGCAGCCATAGCCCAGCGCACAGCAGCAATGTGACCATCAGACAGCTGTTACAGGGGCAGCAGCCATAGCCCAGCACACAGCAGCAATGTGACCATCAGACAGGTGTTACAATGGGCAGCAGCCATAGCCCAGCACATAGCAGCAATGTGACCATCAGACAGGTGTTACAAGGGGCAGCAGCCATAGCCCAGCACACAGCAGCAATGTGACCATCAGACAGGTGTTACAGGAGCAGCAGCCATAGCCCAGCGCACAGCAGCAATGTGACCATCAGACAGGTGTTACAGGAGCAGCAGCCATAGCCGAACACACAGCAGCAATGTGACCATCAGTCAGGTGTTACAGGGACAGCAGCCATAGCCCAGCGCACAGCAGCCATGTGACCATCAGACGGGTGTTACAGGGGCAGCAGCCATAGACCAGCGCACAGCAGCAATGTGACCATCAGACAGGTGTTACAGGGGCAGCAGCCATAGACCAGCGCACAGCAGCAATGTGACCATCAGTCAGGTGTTACAGGGGCAGCAGCCATAGCCCAGCACACAGCAGCAATGTGACCATCAGACAGGTGTTACAGGGGCAGCAGCCATAGACCAGCGCACAGCAGCAATGTGACCATCAGTCAGGTGTTACAGGGGCAGCAGCCATAGACCAGCGCACAGCAGCAATGTGACCATCAGACAGGTGTTACAGGAGCAGCAGCCATAGCCGAACACACAGCAGCAATGTGACCATCAGTCAGGTGTTACAGGGACAGCAGCCATAGCCCAGCGCACAGCATCAATGTGACCATCAGACAGGTGTTACAGGAGCAGCAGCCATAGCCCAGCGCACAGCAGCAATGTGACCATCAGACAGGTGTTACAGGAGCAGCAGCCATAGCCCAGCGCACAGCAGCAATGTGACCATCAGACAGCTGTTACAGGAGCAGCAGCCATAGCCCAGCGCACAGCAGCAATGTGACCATCAGACAGCTGTTACAGGGGCAGCAGCCATAGCCCAGCACACAGCAGCAATGTGACCATCAGACAGGTGTTACAATGGGCAGCAGCCATAGCCCAGCACATAGCAGCAATGTGACCATCAGACAGGTGTTACAAGGGGCAGCAGCCATAGCCCAGCACACAGCAGCAATGTGACCATCAGACAGGTGTTACAGGAGCAGCAGCCATAGCCCAGCGCACAGCAGCAATGTGACCATCAGACAGGTGTTACAGGAGCAGCAGCCATAGCCGAACACACAGCAGCAATGTGACCATCAGTCAGGTGTTACAGGGACAGCAGCCATAGCCCAGCGCACAGCAGCCATGTGACCATCAGACGGGTGTTACAGGGGCAGCAGCCATAGACCAGCGCACAGCAGCAATGTGACCATCAGACAGGTGTTACAGGGGCAGCAGCCATAGACCAGCGCACAGCAGCAATGTGACCATCAGTCAGGTGTTACAGGGGCAGCAGCCATAGCCCAGCACACAGCAGCAATGTGACCATCAGACAGGTGTTACAGGGGCAGCAGCCATAGACCAGCGCACAGCAGCAATGTGACCATCAGACAGGTGTTACAGGGGCAGCAGCCATAGCCCAGCGCACAGCAGCAATGTGACCATCAGACAGGTGTTACAGGGGCAGCAGCCATTGCCCAGCGCACAGCATCAATGTGACCATCAGACATGTGTTACAGGAGCAGCAGCCATAGCCCAGCGCACAGCAGCAATGTGACCATCAGACAGCTGTTACAGGAGCAGCAGCCATAGCCCAGCGCACAGCAGCAATGTGACCATCAGACAGCTGTTACAGGGGCAGCAGCCATAGCCCAGCACACAGCAGCAATGTGACCATCAGACAGGTGTTACAATGGGCAGCAGCCATAGCCCAGCACATAGCAGCAATGTGACCATCAGACAGGTGTTACAAGGGGCAGCAGCCATAGCCCAGCACACAGCAGCAATGTGACCATCAGACAGGTGTTACAGGAGCAGCAGCCATAGCCCAGCGCACAGCAGCAATGTGACCATCAGACAGGTGTTACAGGAGCAGCAGCCATAGCCGAACACACAGCAGCAATGTGACCATCAGTCAGGTGTTACAGGGACAGCAGCCATAGCCCAGCGCACAGCAGCCATGTGACCATCAGACGGGTGTTACAGGGGCAGCAGCCATAGACCAGCGCACAGCAGCAATGTGACCATCAGACAGGTGTTACAGGGGCAGCAGCCATAGACCAGCGCACAGCAGCAATGTGACCATCAGTCAGGTGTTACAGGGGCAGCAGCCATAGCCCAGCACACAGCAGCAATGTGACCATCAGACAGGTGTTACAGGGGCAGCAGCCATAGACCAGCGCACAGCAGCAATGTGACCATCAGTCAGGTGTTACAGGGGCAGCAGCCATAGACCAGCGCACAGCAGCAATGTGACCATCAGACAGGTGTTACAGGAGCAGCAGCCATAGCCGAACACACAGCAGCAATGTGACCATCAGTCAGGTGTTACAGGGACAGCAGCCATAGCCCAGCGCACAGCATCAATGTGACCATCAGACAGGTGTTACAGGAGCAGCAGCCATAGCCCAGCGCACAGCAGCAATGTGACCATAAGACAGGTGTTACAGGAGCAGCAGCCATAGCCCAGCGCACAGCAGCAATGTGACCATCAGACAGGTGTTACAGGGGCAGCAGCCATAGCCCAGCGCACAACAGCAATGTGACCATCAGACAGGTGTTACAGGGGCAGCAGCCATAGCCCAGCGCACAGCAGCAATGTGACCATCAGACAGGTGTTACAGGGGCAACAGCCACAGCCCAGTGCACAGCAGCAATGTGACCATCAGACAGGTGTTATAGGGGCAGCAGCCATAGCCCAGCGCACACCAGCAATGTGACCATCAGACAGGTGTTACAGGGGCAACAGCCACAGCCCAGCACACAGCAGCAATGTGACCATCAGATAGGTGTTACAGGGGCAGCAGCCACAGCCCAGCACACAGCAGCAATGTGACCATCAGACAGGTGTTACAGGGGCAGCAGCCATAGCCCAGCACACAGCAGCAATGTGACCATCAGACCGGTGTTACAGGGGCAGCAGCCATAGCCCAGCGCACAGCAGCAATGTGACCATCAGACAGGTGTTACAGGGGCAGCAGCCATAGCCCAGCACACAGCAGCAATGTGACCATCAGACAGGTGTTACAGGGGCAGCAGCCATAGCCCAGCACACAGCAGCAATGTGACCATCAGACAGGTGTTACAGGGGCAGCAGACATAGCCCAGCACACAGCAGCAATGTGATCATCAGACAGGTGTTACAGGGGCAGCAGCCATAGCCCAGCACACAGCAGCAATGTCACCATCAGACAGGTGTTACAGGGGCAGCAGCCATATCCCAGCGCACAGCAGCAATGTGACCATCAGACAGGTGTTACAATGGGCAGCAGCCATAGCCCAGCACACAGCAGCAATGTGACCATCAGACAGCTGTTACAGGGGCAGCAGCCATAGCCCAGCGCACAGCATCAATGTGACCATCAGACAGGTGTTACAGGGGCAGCATCCATAACCCAGCACACAGCAGCAATGTGACCATCAGACAGGTGTTACAGGGGCAGCAGCCATAGCCCAGCACACAGCAGCCATGTGACCATCAGACAGGTGTTACAGGGGCAGCAGCCATAGCCCAGCACACAGCAGCCATGTGACCATCAGACAGGTGTTACAGGGGCAGCAGCCATAGCCCAGCACACAGCAGCAATGTGACCATCAGACAGGTGTTACAGGGGCAGCAGCCATAGCCCAGCGCACAGCAGCAATGTGACCATCAGACAGGTGTTACAGGGGCAGCAGCCATAGCCCGGCACCCAGCAGCAATGTGACCATCAGACAGGTGTTACAGGGGCAGCAGCCATAGCCCAGCACACAGCAGCAATGTGACCATCAGACAGGTGTTACTGGGGCAGCAGCCATAGCCCAGCACCCAGCAGCAATGTGACCATCAGACAGGTGTTACAGGGTCAGCAGCCATAGCCCAGCACCCAGCAGCAATGTGACCATCAGACAGGTGTTACAGGGGCAGCAGCCATAGCCCAGCACACAGCAGCAATGTGACCATCAGACAGGTGTTACAGGGGCAGCAGACATAGCCCAGCACACAGCAGCAATGTGATCATCAGACAGGTGTTACAGGGGCAGCAGCCATAGCCCAGCACACAGCAGCAATGTCACCATCAGACAGGTGTTACAGGGGCAGCAGCCATATCCCAGCGCACAGCAGCAATGTGACCATCAGACAGGTGTTACAATGGGCAGCAGCCATAGCCCAGCACACAGCAGCAATGTGACCATCAGACAGTTGTTACAGGGGCAGCAGCCATAGCCCAGCGCACAGCATCAATGTGACCATCAGACAGGTGTTACAGGAGCAGCAGCCATAGCCCAGCGCACAGCAGCAATGTGACCATCAGACAGGTGTTACAGGAGCAGCAGCCATAGCCCAGCACACAGCAGCAATGTGACCATCAGACAGGTGTTACAGGGGCAGCAGCCATAGCCCAGCGCACACCAGCAATGTGACCATCAGACAGGTGTTACAGGGGCAGCAGCCATTGCCCAGCGCACAGCATCAATGTGACCATCAGACAGGTGTTACAGGAGCAGCAGCCATAGCCCAGCGCACAGCAGCAATGTGACCATCAGACAGCTGTTACAGGAGCAGCAGCCATAGCCCAGCGCACAGCAGCAATGTGACCATCAGACAGCTGTTACAGGGGCAGCAGCCATAGCCCAGCACACAGCAGCAATGTGACCATCAGACAGGTGTTACAATGGGCAGCAGCCATAGCCCAGCACATAGCAGCAATGTGACCATCAGACAGGTGTTACAAGGGGCAGCAGCCATAGCCCAGCACACAGCAGCAATGTGACCATCAGACAGGTGTTACAGGAGCAGCAGCCATAGCCCAGCGCACAGCAGCAATGTGACCATCAGACAGGTGTTACAGGAGCAGCAGCCATAGCCGAACACACAGCAGCAATGTGACCATCAGTCAGGTGTTACAGGGACAGCAGCCATAGCCCAGCGCACAGCAGCCATGTGACCATCAGACGGGTGTTACAGGGGCAGCAGCCATAGCCCAGCACACAGCAGCAATGTGACCATCAGACAGGTGTTACAGGGGCAGCAGCCATAGACCAGCGCACAGCAGCAATGTGACCATCAGTCAGGTGTTACAGGGGCAGCAGCCATAGCCCAGCACACAGCAGCAATGTGACCATCAGACAGGTGTTACAGGGGCAGCAGCCATAGACCAGCGCACAGCAGCAATGTGACCATCAGACAGGTGTTACAGGGGCAGCAGCCATAGCCCAGCGCACAGCAGCAATGTGACCATCAGACAGGTGTTACAGGGGCAGCAGCCATTGCCCAGCGCACAGCATCAATGTGACCATCAGACAGGTGTTACAGGAGCAGCAGCCATAGCCCAGCGCACAGCAGCAATGTGACCATCAGACAGCTGTTACAGGAGCAGCAGCCATAGCCCAGCGCACAGCAGCAATGTGACCATCAGACAGCTGTTACAGGGGCAGCAGCCATAGCCCAGCACACAGCAGCAATGTGACCATCAGACAGGTGTTACAATGGGCAGCAGCCATAGCCCAGCACATAGCAGCAATGTGACCATCAGACAGGTGTTACAAGGGGCAGCAGCCATAGCCCAGCACACAGCAGCAATGTGACCATCAGACAGGTGTTACAGGAGCAGCAGCCATAGCCCAGCGCACAGCAGCAATGTGACCATCAGACAGGTGTTACAGGAGCAGCAGCCATAGCCGAACACACAGCAGCAATGTGACCATCAGTCAGGTGTTACAGGGACAGCAGCCATAGCCCAGCGCACAGCAGCCATGTGACCATCAGACGGGTGTTACAGGGGCAGCAGCCATAGACCAGCGCACAGCAGCAATGTGACCATCAGACAGGTGTTACAGGGGCAGCAGCCATAGACCAGCGCACAGCAGCAATGTGACCATCAGTCAGGTGTTACAGGGGCAGCAGCCATAGCCCAGCACACAGCAGCAATGTGACCATCAGACAGGTGTTACAGGGGCAGCAGCCATAGACCAGCGCACAGCAGCAATGTGACCATCAGTCAGGTGTTACAGGGGCAGCAGCCATAGACCAGCGCACAGCAGCAATGTGACCATCAGACAGGTGTTACAGGAGCAGCAGCCATAGCCGAACACACAGCAGCAATGTGACCATCAGTCAGGTGTTACAGGGACAGCAGCCATAGCCCAGCGCACAGCATCAATGTGACCATCAGACAGGTGTTACAGGAGCAGCAGCCATAGCCCAGCGCACAGCAGCAATGTGACCATAAGACAGGTGTTACAGGAGCAGCAGCCATAGCCCAGCGCACAGCAGCAATGTGACCATCAGACAGGTGTTACAGGGGCAGCAGCCATAGCCCAGCGCACAACAGCAATGTGACCATCAGACAGGTGTTACAGGGGCAGCAGCCATAGCCCAGCGCACAGCAGCAATGTGACCATCAGACAGGTGTTACAGGGGCAACAGCCACAGCCCAGTGCACAGCAGCAATGTGACCATCAGACAGGTGTTATAGGGGCAGCAGCCATAGCCCAGCGCACACCAGCAATGTGACCATCAGACAGGTGTTACAGGGGCAACAGCCACAGCCCAGCACACAGCAGCAATGTGACCATCAGATAGGTGTTACAGGGGCAGCAGCCACAGCCCAGCACACAGCAGCAATGTGACCATCAGACAGGTGTTACAGGGGCAGCAGCCATAGCCCAGCACACAGCAGCAATGTGACCATCAGACCGGTGTTACAGGGGCAGCAGCCATAGCCCAGCGCACAGCAGCAATGTGACCATCAGACAGGTGTTACAGGGGCAGCAGCCATAGCCCAGCACACAGCAGCAATGTGACCATCATACAGGTGTTACAGGGGCAGCAGCCATAGACCAGCGCACAGCAGCAATGTGACCATCAGTCAGGTGTTACAGGGGCAGCAGCCATAGCCCAGCACACAGCAGCAATGTGACCATCAGACAGGTGTTACAGGGGCAGCAGCCATAGACCAGCGCACAGCAGCAATGTGACCATCAGTCAGGTGTTACAGGGGCAGCAGCCATAGACCAGCGCACAGCAGCAATGTGACCATCAGACAGGTGTTACAGGAGCAGCAGCCATAGCCGAACACACAGCAGCAATGTGACCATCAGTCAGGTGTTACAGGGACAGCAGCCATAGCCCAGCGCACAGCATCAATGTGACCATCAGACAGGTGTTACAGGAGCAGCAGCCATAGCCCAGCGCACAGCAGCAATGTGACCATAAGACAGGTGTTACAGGAGCAGCAGCCATAGCCCAGCGCACAGCAGCAATGTGACCATCAGACAGGTGTTACAGGGGCAGCAGCCATAGCCCAGCGCACAACAGCAATGTGACCATCAGACAGGTGTTACAGGGGCAGCAGCCATAGCCCAGCGCACAGCAGCAATGTGACCATCAGACAGGTGTTACAGGGGCAACAGCCACAGCACAGTGCACAGCAGCAATGTGACCATCAGACAGGTGTTATAGGGGCAGCAGCCATAGCCCAGCGCACACCAGCAATGTGACCATCAGACAGGTGTTACAGGGGCAACAGCCACAGCCCAGCACACAGCAGCAATGTGACCATCAGATAGGTGTTACAGGGGCAGCAGCCATAGCCCAGCACACAGCAGCAATGTGACCATCATACAGGTGTTACAGGGGCAGCAGCCATAGCCCAGCGCACAGCAGCAATGTGACCATCAGACAGGTGTTATAGGGGCAGCAGCCATAGCCCAGCGCACACCAGCAATGTGACCATCAGACAGGTGTTACAGGGGCAACAGCCACAGCCCAGCACACAGCAGCAATGTGACCATCAGATAGGTGTTACAGGGGCAGCAGCCACAGCCCAGCACACAGCAGCAATGTGACCATCAGACAGGTGTTACAGGGGCAGCAGCCATAGCCCAGCACACAGCAGCAATGTGACCATCAGACCGGTGTTACAGGGGCAGCAGCCATAGCCCAGCGCACAGCAGCAATGTGACCATCAGACAGGTGTTACAGGGGCAGCAGCCATAGCCCAGCACACAGCAGCAATGTGACCATCATACAGGTGTTACAGGGGCAGCAGCCATAGACCAGCGCACAGCAGCAATGTGACCATCAGTCAGGTGTTACAGGGGCAGCAGCCATAGCCCAGCACACAGCAGCAATGTGACCATCAGACAGGTGTTACAGGGGCAGCAGCCATAGACCAGCGCACAGCAGCAATGTGACCATCAGTCAGGTGTTACAGGGGCAGCAGCCATAGACCAGCGCACAGCAGCAATGTGACCATCAGACAGGTGTTACAGGAGCAGCAGCCATAGCCGAACACACAGCAGCAATGTGACCATCAGTCAGGTGTTACAGGGACAGCAGCCATAGCCCAGCGCACAGCATCAATGTGACCATCAGACAGGTGTTACAGGAGCAGCAGCCATAGCCCAGCGCACAGCAGCAATGTGACCATAAGACAGGTGTTACAGGAGCAGCAGCCATAGCCCAGCGCACAGCAGCAATGTGACCATCAGACAGGTGTTACAGGGGCAGCAGCCATAGCCCAGCGCACAACAGCAATGTGACCATCAGACAGGTGTTACAGGGGCAGCAGCCATAGCCCAGCGCACAGCAGCAATGTGACCATCAGACAGGTGTTACAGGGGCAACAGCCACAGCCCAGTGCACAGCAGCAATGTGACCATCAGACAGGTGTTATAGGGGCAGCAGCCATAGCCCAGCGCACACCAGCAATGTGACCATCAGACAGGTGTTACAGGGGCAACAGCCACAGCCCAGCACACAGCAGCAATGTGACCATCAGATAGGTGTTACAGGGGCAGCAGCCATAGCCCAGCACACAGCAGCAATGTGACCATCATACAGGTGTTACAGGGGCAGCAGCCATAGCCCAGCGCACAGCAGCAATGTGACCATAAGACAGGTGTTACAGGAGCAGCAGCCATAGCCCAGCGCACAGCAGCAATGTGACCATCAGACAGGTGTTACAGGGGCAGCAGCCATAGCCCAGCGCACAACAGCAATGTGACCATCAGACAGGTGTTACAGGGGCAGCAGCCATAGCCCAGCGCACAGCAGCAATGTGACCATCAGACAGGTGTTACAGGGGCAGCAGCCATAGCCCAGCACACAGCAGCAATGTGACCATCAGACCGGTGTTACAGGGGCAGCAGCCATAGCCCAGCGCACAGCAGCAATGTGACCATCAGACAGGTGTTACAGGGGCAGCAGCCATAGCCCAGCGCAAAGCAGCAATGTGACCATCAGACAGGTGTTACAGGGGCAGCAGCCATAGCCCAGCACACAGCAGCAATGTGACCATCAGGCAAGTGTTACATGGTCAGCAGCCATAGCCCAGCACATAGCAGCCATGTGACCATCAGACAGGTGTTACAGGGGCAGCAGCCATAGCCCAGCGCACAGCAGCAATGTGACCATCAGACAGGTGTTACAGGAGCAGCAGCCATAGCCCAGCGCACAGCAGCAATGTGACCATCAGACAGGTGTTACATGGGCAGCAGCCATAGCCCAGCGCACACCAGCAATGTGACCATCAGACAGGTGTTACAGGGGCAACAGCCACAGCCCAGCACACAGCAGCAATGTGACCTTCAGATAGGTGTTACAGGGGCAGCAGCCACAGCCCAGCACACAGCAGCAATGTGACCATCAGACAGGTGTTACATGGGCAGCAGCCATAGCCCAGCACACAGCAGCAATGTAACCATCAGACAGGTGTTACAGGGGCAGCAGCCATAGCCCAGCACACAGCAGCAATGTGACCATCAGACAGCTGTTACAGGGGCAGCAGCCATAGCCCAGCGCACAGCATCAATGTGACCATCAGACAGGTGTTACAGGAGCAGCAGCCATAGCCCAGCGCACAGCAGCAATGTGACCATCAGACAGGTGTTACAGGGGCAGCAGCCATAGCCCAGCGCACAGCAGCAATGTGACCATCAGACATGTGTTACAGGGGCAGCAGCCATATCCCAGCACACAGCAGCAATGTGACCATCAGACAGGTGTTACAGGGGCAGCAGCCATAGCCCAGCGCACAGCAGCAATGTGACCATCAGACAGGTGTTACAGGGTCAGCAGCCATAGCCCAGCACACAGCAGCAATGTAACCATCAGACAGGTGTTACAGGGGCAGCAGCCATAGCCCAGCGTACTGCAGCAATGTGACCATCAGACAGGTGTTACAGGGTCAGCAGCCATAGCCCAGCGCACAGCAGCAATGTGACCATCAGACAGGTGTTACAGAGGCAGTACCATAGCCCAGCGCACAGCAGCAATGTGACCATCAGACAGGTGTTACAGGGGCAGCAGCCATAGCCCAGCACACAGCAGCAATGTGACCATCAGACAGGTGTTACAGGGGCAGCAGCCATAGCCCAGCGCACAGCAGCAATGTGACCATCAAACAGGTGTTACAGGGTCAGCAGCCATAGCCCAGCACACAGCATCAATGTGACCATCAGACAGGTGTTACAGAGGCAGTACCATAGCCCAGCGCACAGCAGCAATGTGTCCATCAGACAGGTGTTACAGAGGCAGTACCATAGCCCAGCGCACAGCAGCAATGTGACCATCAGACAGGTGTTACAGGGGCAGCAGCCATAGCCCAGCACACAGCAGCAATGTGACCATCAGACAGGTGTTACAGGGGCAGCAGCCATAGCCCAGCGCACAGCAGCAATGTGACCATCAGACAGCTGTTACAGGGGCAGCAGCCATAGCCCAGCACACAGCAGCAATGTGACCATCAGACATGTGTTACAGGGGCTGCAGCCATAGCCCAGAGCACAGCAGCAATGTGACCATCAGACAGGTGTTACAGGGGCACTTAGCCATAGCCCAGCACAAAGCAGCAATGTGACCATCACACAGGTGTTACAGGGGCAGCAGCCATAGCCCAGCGCACAGCAGCAATGTGACCATCAGGCAGGTGTTACAGGGGCAGCAGCCATAGCCCAGCGCACAGCAGCAATGTGACCATCAGACAGGAGTTACTGGGGTAGCAGCCAAAGCTCAGCACACAGCAGCAATGTGACCATCAGACAGGTGTTACAGGGGCAGCAGACATAGCCCAGCACACAGCAGCAATGTGACCATCAGACAGGTGTTACAGGGGCAGCAGCCATAGCCCAGCACACAGCAGTAATGTGACCATCAGACAGGTGTTACAGGGGCAGCAGCCATAGCCCAGCGCACAGCAGCAATGTGACCATCAGACATGTGTTACAGGGGCAGCAGCCATAGCCCAGAGCACAGCAGCAATGTGACCATCAGACAGGTGTTACAGGGGCAGCAGCCATAGCCCAGCGCACAGCAGCAATGTGACCATCAGACAGGTGTTACAGGAGCAGCAGCCATAGCCCAGCGCACAGCAGCAATGTGACCATCAGACAGGTGTTACAGTGACAGCAGCCATAGCCCAGCGCACAGCAGCCATGTGACCATCAGACGGGTGTTACAGGGGCAGCAGCCATAGACCAGCGCACAGCAGCAATGTGACCATCAGACAGGTGTTACAGGGGCAGCAGCCATAGACCAGCACACAGCAGCAATGTGACCATCAGTCAGGTGTTACAGGGGCAGCAGCCATAGCCCAGCGCACAGCAGCAATGTGACCATCAGACAGGTGTTACAGTAGCAGCAGCCATAGCCGAACACACAGCAGCAATGTGACCATCAGTCAGGTGTTACAGGGACAGCAGCCATAGCCCAGCGCACAGCAGCAATTTGACAATCAGACAGGTGTTACAGGGACAGCAGCCATAGCCCAGCGCACAGCAGCAATGTGACCATAAGACAGGTGGTACAGGAGCAGCAGCCATAGCCCAGTGCACAGCAGCAATGTGACAATCAGACAGGTGTTACAGGGGCAGCAGCCATAGCCCAGCACACAGCAGCCATGTGACCATCAGACAGGTGTTACAGGGTCAGCAGCCATAGCCCAGCACACAGCAGCCATGTGACCATCAGACAGGTGTTAGAGGGTCAGCAGCCATAGCCCAGCACACAGCAGCAATGTGACCATCAGACAGGTGTTACAGGGACAGCAGCCATAGCCCAGCGCACAACAGGAATGTGACCATCAGACAGGTGTTACAGGGGCAGCAGCCATAGCCCAGCGCACAGCAGCAATGTGACCATCAGACAGGTGTTACAGGGGCAGCAGCCATAGCCCAGCGCACAGCAGCAATGTGACCATCAGACAGGTGTTAAAGGGGCAGCAGCCATAGCCCAGCACAAAGCAGCAATGTGACCATCAGACAGGTGTTACAGGGGCAGCAGCCATAGCCCAGCACACAGCAGCAATTTGACCATCAGACAGGTGTTACAGAGGCAGCAGCCATAGCCCAGCACACAGCAGCCATGTGACCATCAGGCAGGTGTTACAGGGGCAGCAGCCATAGCCCAGCGCACAGCAGCAATGTGACCATCAGACAGGTGTTACAGGGACAGCAGCCATAGCCCAGCACACAGCAGCAATGTGACCATCAGACCAATGTTATAGGGGCAGTAGCCATAGCCCAGCGCACAGCAGCAATGTGACCATCAGACAGGTGTTACAGGGGCAGCAGCCATAGCCCAGCGCACAGCAGCAATGTGACCATCAGGCAAGTGTTACAGGGTCAGCAGCCATAGCCCAGCAAATAGCAGCCATGTGACCATCAGACAGGTGTTACAGGGTCAGCAGCCATAGCCCAGCACACAGCAGCCATGTGACCATCAGACAGGTGTTAGAGGGTCAGCAGCCATAGCCCAGCGCACAGCAGCCATGTGACCATCAGGCAGGTGTTACAGGGGCAGCAGCCATAGCCCAGCGCACAGCAGCAATGTGACCATCAGACAGGTGTTACAGGGGCAGCAGTCATAGCCCAGCGCACAGCAGCAATGTGACCATCAGACAGGTGTTACAGGGTCAGCAGCCATAGCCCAGCACACAGCAGCAATGTGACCATCAGACAGGTGTTACAGGGGCAGCAGCCATAGCCCAGCGCACAACAGCAATGTGACCATCAGACAGGTGTTACAGGGTCAGCAGCCATAGTCCAGCATACAGCAGCAATGAGACCATCAGACAGGTGTTACAGGGGCAGTAGCCATAGCCCAGCGCACAGCAGCAATGTGACCATCAGGCAAGTGTTACAGGGTCAGCAGCCATAGCCCAGCACTTAGCAGCCATGTGACCATCAGGCAGGTGTTACAGGGGCAGCAGCCATAGCCCAGCGCAAAGCAGCAATGTGACCATCAGACAGGTGTTACAGCGGCAGCAGCCATAGCCCAGCGCATAGCAGCCGTGTGACCATCAGACAGGTGTTACAGGGGCAGCAGCCATAGCCCAGCGCACAGCAGCAATGTGACCATCAGACAGGTGTTACATGGGCAGCAGCCATAACCCAGCGCACAGCAGCAATGTGACCATCAGACAGGTGTTACAGGGACAGCAGCCATAGCCCAGCACACAGCAGCAATGTGACCATCAGACAGGTGTTACATGGGCAGCAGCCATAACCCAGCACACAGCAGCAATGTGACCATCAGACAGGTGTTACAGGGACAGCAGCCATAGCCCAGCACACAGCAGCAATGTGACCATCACACCGGTGTTACAGGGGCAGCAGCCATTGCCCAGCATATAGCAGCCATGTGACCATCAGACAGGTGTTACAGGGGCAGCAGCCATAGCCCAGCGCACAGCAGCAATGTGACCATCAGACAGGTGTTACAGGGTCAGCAGCCATAGCCCAGCGCACAGCAGCAATGTGACCATCAGACAGGTGTTACAGGGTCAGCAGCCATAGCCCAGCACACAGCAGCAATGTGACCATCAGACAGGTGTTACAGGGTCAGCAGCCATAGCCCAGCGCACAGCAGCAATGTGATCATCAAACAGGTGTTACAGGGGCAGCAGCCATAGCCCAGCGCACAACAGCAATGTGACCATCAGACAGGTGTTACAGGGTCAGCAGCCATAGCCCAGCATACAGCAGCATTGTGACCATCAGACAGGTGTTACAGGGACAGCAGCCATAGCCCAGCACACAGCAGCAATGTGACCATCAGACAGGTGTTACAGGGTCAGCAGCCATAGTCCAGCATACAGCAGCAATGTGACCATCAGACAGGTGTTACAGGGACAGCAGCCATAGCCCAGCACACAGCAGCAATGTGACCATCAGACAGGTGTTACAGGGGCAGTAGCCATAGCCCAGCGCACAGCAGCAATGTGACCATCAGGCAAGTGTTACAGGGTCAGCAGCCATAGCCCAGCACATAGCAGCCATGTGACCATCAGGCAGGTGTTACAGGGGCAGCAGCCATAGCCCAGCGCACAGCAGCAATGTGACCATCAGACAGGTGTTACAGCGGCAGCAGCCATAGCCCAGCGCACAGCAGCAATGTGACCATCAGACAAGTGTTACAGGGTCAGCAGCCATAGCCCAGCACACAGCAGCAATGTGACCATCAGACAGGTGTTACAGGGTAAGCAGCCATAGCCCAGCGCACAGCAGCAATGTGACCATCAGACAGGTGTTACAGCGGCAGCAGACATAGCCCAGCGCATAGCAGCAATGTGACCATCAGACAGGTGTTACAGGGGCAGCAGCCATAGTCCAGTGCACAGCAGCAATGTGACCATCAGACAGGTGTTACATGGGCAGCAGCCATAGCCCAGCACACAGCAGCAATGTGACCATCAGACAGGTGTTACAGGGACAGCAGCCATAGCCCAGCACACAGCAGCAATGTGACCATCACACCGGTGTTACAGGGGCAGCAGCCATAGCCCAGCACATAGCAGCCATCTGACCATCAGACAGGTGTTACAGGGGCAGCAGCCATAGCCCAGCGCACAGCAGCAATGTGACCATCAGACAGGTGTTACAGGGTCAGCAGCCATAGCCCAGCACACAGCAGCAATGTGACCATCAGACAGGTGTTACAGGGGCATCAGCCATAGCTCAGCACACAGCAGCAATGTGACCATCAGACAGGTGTTACAGGGACAGCAGCCATAGCCCAGCGCACAGCAGCAATGTGACCATCAGACAGGTGTTACAGGGGCAGCAGCCATAGCCCAGCGCACAGCAGCAATGTGACCATCAGACAGGTGTTACAGGGGCAGCAGCCATAGCCCAGCACACAGCAGCAATGTGACAATCACACAGGTGTTACAGGGGCAGCAGCCATAGTCCAGTGCACAGCAGCAATGTGACCATCTAACAGGTGTTACAGGGGCAGCAGCAATAGCCCAGCACACAGCAGCAATGTGACCATCAGACAGGTGTTACAGGGGCAGCAGCCATAGCCCAGCAGACAGCAGCCATGTGACCATCAGGCAGGTGTTACAGGGGCAGCAGCCACAGCCCAGCACACAGCAGCAATGTGACCATTAGACGGGTGTTACAGCGGCAGCAGCCATAGCCCAGCGCACAGCATCAATGTGACCATCAGACAGGTGTTACAGGGGCAGCAGCCACAGCCCAGCACACAGCAGCAATGTGACCATCAGGCAGGTGTTACAGGGACAGCAGCCATAGCCCAGCGCACAGCAGCAATGTGACCATCAGACAGGTGTTACAGGGCAGCAGCCATATCCCAGCACACAGCAGCAATGTGACCATCAGACAGGTATAACAGGGAAGCAGCCATAGCCCAGCGCACAGCAGCAATGTGACCATCAGACAGGTGTTACAGGGATAGCAGCCATAGCCCAACCCACAGCAGCAATGTGACCATCCGACAGGTGTTACAGGGGCAGCAGCCATAGACCAGCGCACAGCAGCAATGTGACCATCAGACAGGTGTTACAGGGGCAGCAGCCATAGCCCAGCGCACAGCATCAATGTGACCATCAGACAGGTGTTACAGGAGCAGCAGCCATAGCCCAGCGCACAGCAGCAATGTGACCATCAGACAGCTGTTACAGGGGCAGCAGCCATAGCCCAGCACACAGCAGCAATGTGACCATCAGACAGGTATTACGTGGGCAGCAGCCATAGCCCAGCACACAGCAGCAATGTGACCATCAGACAGGTGTTACAGGGGCGGCAGCCATAGCCCAGCGCACAGCATCAATGTGACCATCAGACAGCTGTTACAGGAGCAGCAGCCATAGCCCAGCGTACAGCAGCAATGTGACCATCAGACAGCTGTTACAGGAGCAGCAGCCATAGCCCAGCGCACAGCAGCAATGTGACCATCAGACAGTTGTTACAGGGGCAGCAGCCATAGCCCAGCGCACAGCATCAATGCGACCATCAGACAGGTGTTACAGGAGCAGCAGCCATAGCCCAGTGCACAGCAGCAATGTGACCATCAGACAGGTGTTACAGGGGCAGCAGCCATAGCCCAGCGCACAACAGCAATGTGACCATCAGACAGGTGTTACAGGGTCAGCAGCCATAGCCCAGCATACAGCAGCATTGTGACCATCAGACAGGTGTTACAGGGACAGCAGCCATAGCCCAGCACACAGCAGCAATGTGACCATCAGACAGGTGTTACAGAGTCAGCAGCCATAGTCCAGCATACAGCAGCAAAGTGACCATCAGACAGGTGTTACAGGGACAGCAGCCATAGCCCAGCACACAGCAGCAATGTGACCATCAGACAGGTGTTACATGGGCAGTAGCCATAGCCCAACGCACAGCAGCAATGTGACCATCAGGCAAGTGTTACAGGGTCAGCAGCCATAGCCCAGCACATAGCAGCCATGTGACCATCAGGCAGGTGTTACAGGGGCAGCAGCCATAGCCCAGCGCACAGCAGCAATGTGACCATCAGACAGGTGTTACAGCGGCAGCAGCCATAGCCCAGCGCACAGCAGCAATGTGACCATCAGACAAGTGTTACAGGGTCAGCAGCCATAGCCCAGCACACAGCAGCAATGTGACCATCAGACAGGTGTTACAGGGTAAGCAGCCATAGCACAGCGCACAGCAGCAATGTGACCATCAGACAGGTGTTACAGCGGCAGCAGCCATAGCCCAGCACACAGCAGCAATGTGACCATCAGACAGGTGTTACAGGGACAGCAGCCATAGCCCAGCGCACAGCAGCAATGTGACCATCATACAGGTGTTACAGGGTCAGCAGCCATAGCCCAGCACACAGCAGCAATATGACCATCAGACAGGTGTTACAGGGGCAGCAGCCATAGCCCAGCGCATAGCAGCAATGTGACCATCAGACAGGTGTTACATGGGCAGCATCCATAACCCAGCACACAGCAGCAATGTGACCATCAGACAGGTGTTACAGGGACAGCAGCCATAGCCCAGCACACAGCAGCAATGTGACCATCACACCGGTGTTACAGGGGCAGCAGCCATAGCCCAGCGCACAGCAGCAATGTGACCATCAGGCAAGTGTTACAGGGTCAGCAGCCATAGCCCAGCACATAGCAGCCATGTGACCATCAGGCAGGTGTTACAGGGGCAGCAGCCATAGCCCAGCGCACAGCAGCAATGTGACCATCAGACAGGTGTTACAGCGTCAGCAGCCATAGTCCAGCATACAGCAGCAATGTGACCATCAGACAGGTGTTACAGGGTCAGCAGCCATAGCCCAGCACACAGCAGCAATGTGACCATCAGACAGGTGTTACAGGGTAAGCAGCCATAGCCCAGCGCACAGCAGCAATGTGACCATCAGACAGGTGTTACAGGGTCAGCAGCCATAGCCCAGCACACAGCAGTAATGTGACCATCACACCGGTGTTACAGGGGCAGCAGCCATAGCCCAGCACATAGCAGCCATGTGACCATCAGACAGGTGTTACAGGGGCAGCAGCCATAGCCCAGCGCACAGCAGCAATGTGACCATCAGACAGGTGTTACAGGGTCAGCAGCCATAGCCCAGCACACAGCAGCAATGTGACCATCAGACAGGTGTTACAGGGGCATCAGCTATAGCTCAGCACACAGCAGCAATGTGACCATCAGACAGGTGTTACAGGGACAGCAGCCATAGCCCAGCGCACAGCAGCAATGTGACCATCAGACAGGTGTTACAGGGGCAGCAGCCATAGCCCAGTGCACAGCAGCAATGTGACCATCAGACAGGTGTTACAGGGTCAGCAGCCATAGCCAAGCGCACAGCAGCAATGTGATCATCAGACAGGTGTTACAGGGGCAGCAGCCATAGCCCAGCGCACAGCAGCAATGTGACCATCAGACAGGTGTTACAGGGGCAGCAGCCATAGTCCAGCATACAGCAGCAATGTGACCATCAGACAGGTGTTACAGGGACAGCAGCCATAGCCCAGCACACAGCAGCAATGTGACCATCAGACAGGTGTTACAGGGACAGCAGCCATAGCCCAGCACACAGCAGCAATGTGACAATCACACCGGTGTTACAGGGGCAGCAGCCATAGCCCAGCACATAGCAGCCATGTGACCATCAGACAGGTGTTACAGGGGCAGCAGCCATAGCCCAGCGCACAGCAGCAATGTGACCATCAGACAGGTGTTACAGGGTCAGCAGCCATAGCCCAGCACACAGCAGCAATGTGACCATCAGACAGGTGTTACAGGGGCATCAGCCATAGCTCTGCACACAGCAGCAATGTGACCATCAGACAGGTGTTACAGGGACAGCAGCCATAGCCCAGCGCACAGCAGCAATGTGACCATCAGACAGGTGTTACAGGGGCAGCAGCCATAGCCCAGTGCACAGCAGCAATGTGACCATCAGACAGGTGTTACAGGGTCAGCAGCCATAGCCAAGCGCACAGCAGCAATGTGATCATCAGACAGGTGTTACAGGGGCAGCAGCCATAGTCCAGCATACAGCAGCAATGTGACCATCAGACAGGTGTTACAGGGACAGCAGCCATAGCCCAGCACACAGCAGCAATGTGACCATCAGACAGGTGTTACAGGGACAGCAGCCATAGCCCAGCACACAGCAGCAATGTGACAATCACACAGGTGTTACAGGGTCAGCAGCCATAGCCCAGCGCACAGCAGCAATGTGACCATCAGACAGGTGTTAAAGGGGCAGCAGCCATAGCCCAGCGCACAGCAGCAATATGACCATCAGACAGGTGTTACAGGGGCAGCAGCCATAGCCCAGCGCACAGCAACAATGTGTCCATCAGACAGGTGTTACAGGTGTAGCAGCCATAGCCCAGCGTACAGCTGCAATGTGACCATCAGACCGGTGTTACAGGGGAAGCAGCCATAGCCCAGCGCACAGCAGCAATGTGACCATCAGACAGGTGTTACAGGGTCAGCAGCCATAGCCCAGCGCACAGCAGCAATGTGACCATCAGACAGGTGTTACAGGGTCAGCAGGCATAGCCCAGCGCACAGCAGCAATGTGACCATCAGACAGGTGTTACAGGGTCAGCAGGCATAGCCCAGCACATAGCAGCAATGTGACCATCAGACAGGTGTTACAGGGACAGCAGCCATAGCCCAACACACAGAAGCAATGTGACCATCAGACAGGTGTTACAAGGAAAGCAGCCATAGCCCAACGCACAGCAGCAATGTGACCATCAGACAGGTGTTACAAGGAAAGCAGCCATAGCCCAGCGCACAGCAGCAATGTGACCATCAGACAGGTGTTACAGGGGCAGCAGCCATAGCCCAGCACACAGCAGCAATGTGACCATCAGACAGGTGTTACAGGGGCAGCAGCCATAGCCCATCGCACAGCAGCAATGTGACCATCAGACAGGTGTTACAGGGACAGCAGCCATAGCCCAACACACAGCAGCAATGTGACCATCAGACAGGTGTTACAAGGAAAGCAGCCATAGCCCAACGCACAGCAGCAATGTGACCATCAGACAGGTGTTACAAGGAAAGCAGCCATAGCCCAGCGCACAGCAGCAATATGACCATCAGACAGGTGTTACAGGGGCAGCAGCCATAGCCCAGCACACAGCAGCAATGTGACCATCAGACAGGTGTTACAGGGGCAGCAGCCATAGCCCATCGCACAGCAGCAATGTGACCATCAGACAGGTGTTACAGGGGCAGCAGCCATAGCCCAGCGCTCAGCAGCAATGCGACCATCAGACAGGTGTTACAGGGGCAGCAGCCATAGCCCAACGCACAGCAGCAATGCGACCATCAGACAGATGTTACAGGGGCAGCAGCCATAGCCCAGCGCACAGCAGCAATGTGACCATCAGACAGGTGTTACAGGGGCAGCAGCCATAGCCCAGTGCACAGCAGCAATGTGACCATCAGACAGGTGTTACAGGGTCAGCAGCCATAGCCAAGCGCACAGCAGCAATGTGATCATCAGACAGGTGTTACAGGGGCAGCAGCCATAGCCCAGCGCACAGCAGCAATGTGACCATCAGACAGGTGTTACAGGGGCAGCAGCCATAGTCCAGCATACAGCAGCAATGTGACCATCAGACAGGTGTTACAGGGACAGCAGCCATAGCCCAGCACACAGCAGCAATGTGACCATCAGACAGGTGTTACAGGGACAGCAGCCATAGCCCAGCACACAGCAGCAATGTGACAATCACACCGGTGTTACAGGGGCAGCAGCCATAGCCCAGCACATAGCAGCCATGTGACCATCAGACAGGTGTTACAGGGGCAGCAGCCATAGCCCAGCGCACAGCAGCAATGTGACCATCAGACAGGTGTTACAGGGTCAGCAGCCATAGCCCAGCACACAGCAGCAATGTGACCATCAGACAGGTGTTACAGGGGCATCAGCCATAGCTCTGCACACAGCAGCAATGTGACCATCAGACAGGTGTTACAGGGACAGCAGCCATAGCCCAGCGCACAGCAGCAATGTGACCATCAGACAGGTGTTACAGGGGCAGCAGCCATAGCCCAGTGCACAGCAGCAATGTGACCATCAGACAGGTGTTACAGGGTCAGCAGCCATAGCCAAGCGCACAGCAGCAATGTGATCATCAGACAGGTGTTACAGGGGCAGCAGCCATAGTCCAGCATACAGCAGCAATGTGACCATCAGACAGGTGTTACAGGGACAGCAGCCATAGCCCAGCACACAGCAGCAATGTGACCATCAGACAGGTGTTACAGGGACAGCAGCCATAGCCCAGCACACAGCAGCAATGTGACAATCACACAGGTGTTACAGGGTCAGCAGCCATAGCCCAGCGCACAGCAGCAATGTGACCATCAGACAGGTGTTAAAGGGGCAGCAGCCATAGCCCAGCGCACAGCAGCAATATGACCATCAGACAGGTGTTACAGGGGCAGCAGCCATAGCCCAGCGCACAGCAACAATGTGTCCATCAGACAGGTGTTACAGGTGTAGCAGCCATAGCCCAGCGTACAGCTGCAATGTGACCATCAGACCGGTGTTACAGGGGAAGCAGCCATAGCCCAGCGCACAGCAGCAATGTGACCATCAGACAGGTGTTACAGGGTCAGCAGCCATAGCCCAGCGCACAGCAGCAATGTGACCATCAGACAGGTGTTACAGGGTCAGCAGGCATAGCCCAGCGCACAGCAGCAATGTGACCATCAGACAGGTGTTACAGGGTCAGCAGGCATAGCCCAGCACATAGCAGCAATGTGACCATCAGACAGGTGTTACAGGGACAGCAGCCATAGCCCAACACACAGAAGCAATGTGACCATCAGACAGGTGTTACAAGGAAAGCAGCCATAGCCCAACGCACAGCAGCAATGTGACCATCAGACAGGTGTTACAAGGAAAGCAGCCATAGCCCAGCGCACAGCAGCAATGTGACCATCAGACAGGTGTTACAGGGGCAGCAGCCATAGCCCAGCACACAGCAGCAATGTGACCATCAGACAGGTGTTACAGGGGCAGCAGCCATAGCCCATCGCACAGCAGCAATGTGACCATCAGACAGGTGTTACAGGGACAGCAGCCATAGCCCAACACACAGCAGCAATGTGACCATCAGACAGGTGTTACAAGGAAAGCAGCCATAGCCCAACGCACAGCAGCAATGTGACCATCAGACAGGTGTTACAAGGAAAGCAGCCATAGCCCAGCGCACAGCAGCAATATGACCATCAGACAGGTGTTACAGGGGCAGCAGCCATAGCCCAGCACACAGCAGCAATGTGACCATCAGACAGGTGTTACAGGGGCAGCAGCCATAGCCCATCGCACAGCAGCAATGTGACCATCAGACAGGTGTTACAGGGGCAGCAGCCATAGCCCAGCGCTCAGCAGCAATGCGACCATCAGACAGGTGTTACAGGGGCAGCAGCCATAGCCCAACGCACAGCAGCAATGCGACCATCAGACAGATGTTACAGGGGCAGCAGCCATAGCCCAGCGCACAGCAGCCATGTGACCATCAGACAGGTGTTACTGGGGCAGCAGCCATAGCCCAGCGCACAGCAGCAATGTGACCATCAGACAGCTGTTACAGGAGCAGCAGCCATAGCCCAGCGCACAGAAGCAATGTGACCATCAGACAGTTGTTACAGGGGCAGCAGCCATAGCCCAGCGCACAGCATCAATGTGACCATCAGACAGGTGTTACAGGAGCAGCAGCCATAGCCCTGCGCACAGCAGCAATGTGACCATCAGACAAGTGTTACAGGGGCAGCAGCCATAGCCCAGCGCACAGCAGCAATGTGACCATCAGACAGGTCTTACAGGGACAGCAGCCATAGCCCAGCGCACAGCAGCAATGTGACCATCAGACAGGTGTTACAGGGGCAGCAGCCATAGCCCAGCGCACAGCAGCAATGTGACAATCACACAGGTGTTACAGGGGCAGCAGCCATAGTCCAGTGCACAGCAGCAATGTGACCATCTAACAGGTGTTACAGGGGCAGCAGCCATAGCCCAGCACACAGCAGCAATGTGACCATCAGACAGGTGTTACAGGGGCAGCAGCCATAGCCCAGCGCACAACAGCAATGTGACCATCAGACAGGTGTTACAGGGTCAGCAGCCATAGCCCAGCATACAGCAGCATTGTGACCATCAGACAGGTGTTACAGGGACAGCAGCCATAGCCCAGCACACAGCAGCAATGTGACAATCACACAGGTGTTACAGGGTCAGCAGCCATAGCCCAGCGCACAGCAGCAATGTGACCATCAGACAGGTGTTAAAGGGGCAGCAGCCATAGCCCAGCGCACTGCAGCAATATGACCATCAGACAGGTGTTACAGGGGCAGCAGCCATAGCCCAGCGCACAGCAACAATGTGACCATCAGAAAGGTGTTACAGGTGCAGCAGCCATAGCCCAGCGCACAGCTGCAATGTGACCATCAGACCAGTGTTAAAGGGGCAGCAGCCATAGCCCAGCGCACAGCAGCAATGTGACCATCAGACAGGTGTTACAGGGTCAGCAGCCATAGCCCAGCACACAGCAGCAATGTGACCATCAGACAGGTGTTACAAGGAAAGCAGCCATAGCCCAACGCACAGCAGCAATGTGACCATCAGACAGGTGTTACAAGGAAAGCAGCCATAGCCCAACGCACAGCAGCAATGTGACCATCAGACAGGTGTTACAAGGAAAGCAGCCATAGCCCAGCGCACAGCAGCAATGTGACCATCAGACAGGTGTTACAGGGGCAGCAGCCATAGCCCAGCGCACAGCAGCAATGTGACCATCAGACAGGTGTTACAGGGGCAGCAGCCATAGCCCATCGCACAGCAGCAATGTGACCATCAGACAGGTGTTACAGGGGCAGCAGCCATAGCCCAGCGCACAGCAGCAATGCGACCATCAGACAGGTGTTACAGGGGCAGCAGCCATAGCCCAACGCACAGCAGCAATGCGACCATCAGACAGGTGTTACAGGGGCAGCAGCCATAGCCCAGCGCACAGCAGCCATGTGACCATCAGACAGGTGTTACAGGGGCAGCAGCCATAGCTCAGCGCACAGCAGCAATGTGACCATCAGACAGGTGTTACAGGGACTGTAGCCATAGCCCAGTGCACAGCAGCAATGTGACCATCAGACAGGTGTTACAGGGACTGCAGCCATAGCCCAGCACACAGTATCAATGTGACCATCAGACAGGTGTTACAGGGGCAGCAGCCATAGTCCAGCATACAGCAGCAATGTGACCATCAGACAGGTGTTACAGGGACAGCAGCCATAGCCCAGCACACAGCAGCAATGTGACCATCAGACAGGTGTTACAGGGACAGCAGCCATAGCCCAGCACACAGCAGCAATGTGACAATCACACAGGTGTTACAGGGTCAGCAGCCATATACCAACACACAGCAGCAATGTGACCATCAGACAGGTGTTAAAGGGGCAGCAGCCATAGCCCAGCGCACAGCAGCAATATGACCATCAGACAGGTGTTACAGGGGCAGCAGCCATAGCCCAGCGCACAGCAACAATGTGACCATCAGACAGGTGTTACAGGTGCAGCAGCCATAGCCCAGCGCACAGCTGCAATGTGACCATCAGACCGGTGTTACAGGGGCATCAGCCATAGCCCAGCGCACAGCAGCAATGTGACCATCAGACAGGTGTTACAGGGTCAGCAGCCATAGCCCAAAACACAGCAGCAATGTGACCATCAGACAGGTGTTACAAGGAAAGCAGCCATAGCCCAACGCACAGCAGCAATGTGACCATCAGACAGGTGTTACAAGGAAAGCAGCCATAGCCCAGCGCACAGCAGCAATGTGACCATCAGACAGGTGTTACAGGGGCAGCAGCCATAGCCCAGCGCACAGCAGCAATGTGACCATCAGACAGGTGTTACAGGGGCAGCAGCCATAGCCCATCGCACAGCAGCAATGTGACCATCAGACAGGTGTTACAGGGGCAGCAGCCATAGCCCAGCGCACAGCAGCAATGCGAACATCAGACAGGTGTTACAGGGGCAGCAGCCATAGCCCAACGCACAGCAGCAATGCGACCATCAGACAGGTGTTACAGGGGCAGCAGCCATAGCCCAGCGCACAGCAGCCATGTGACCATCAGACAGGTGTTACAGGGGCAGCAGCCATAGCTCAGCGCACAGCAGCAATGTGACCATCAGACAGGTGTTACAGGGACTGCAGCCATAGCCCAGCACACAGTATCAATGTGACCATCAGACAGGTGTTACAGGGGCAGCAGCCATAGCCCAGCACACAGCAGCAATGTGACCATCACACAGGTGTTACAGGGGAAGCAGCCACAGCCCAGCACACAGCAGCAATGTGACCATCAGACATGTGTTACAGGGGCAGCAGCCATAGCCCAGCGCACAGCAGCAATGTGACCATCAGACAGTTGCTACAGGGGCAGCAGCCATAGCCCAGCACACAGTATCAATGTGACCATCAGACAGCTGTTACAGGGGCAGCAGCCATAGCCCAGCACACAGCAGCAATGTGACCATCAGACAGGTGTTACAGGGGCAGCAGCCATAGCCCAGCACACAGCAGCAATGTGACCATCAGACATGTGTAACAGGGGCAGCAGCCATAGCCCAGCGCACAGCAGCAATGTGACCATCAGACAGGTGTTACTGGGGCAGCAGCCATAGCCCAGCGCACAGCAGCAATGTGACCATCAGACAGCTGTTACAGGGGCAGCAGCCATAGCCAAGCGCACAGAAGCAATGTGACCATCAGACAGTTGTTACAGGGGCAGCAGCCATAGCCCAGCGCACAGCATCAATGTGACCATCAGACAGGTGTTACAGGAGCAGCAGCCATAGCCCAGCGCACAGCAGCAATGTGACCATCAGACAAGTGTTACAGGGGCAGCAGCCATAGCCCAGCGCACAGCAGCAATGTGACCATCAGACAGGTCTTACAGGGACAGCAGCCATAGCCCAGCGCACAGCAGCAATGTGACCATCAGACAGGTGTTACAGGGGCAGCAGCCATAGCCCAGCGCACAGCAGCAATGTGACCATCAGACAGGTGTTACAGGGGCAGCAGCCATAGCCCAGCACACAGCAGCAATGTGACCATCAGACAGGTGTTACAGGGGCAGCATCCATAGCCCAGCACACAGCAGCAATGTGACCATCAGACAGGTGTTACAGGGGCAGCAGCCATAGCCCAGCACACAGCAGCAATGTGACCATCAGACAGGTGTTACAGGGGCAGCATCCATAACCCAGCACACAGCAGCAATGTGACCATCAGACAGGTGTTACAGAGGCAGCAGCCATAACCCAGCACACAGCAGCAATGTGACCATCAGACATGTGTAACAGGGGCAGCAGCCATAGCCCAGCGCACATCAGCAATGTGACCATCAGGCAAGTGTTACAGGGTCAGCAGCCATAGCCCAGCACATAGCAGCCATGTGACCATCAGGCAGGTGTTACAGGGTCAGCAGCCATAGCCCAGCACATAGCAGCCATGTGACCATCAGGCAGGTGTTACAGGGGCAGCAGCCATAGCCCAGCGCACAGCAGCAATGTGACCATCAGACAGGTGTTACAGCGGCAGCAGCCATAGCCCAGCGCACAGCAGCAATGTGACCATCAGACAAGTGTTACAGGGTCAGCAGCCATAGCCCAGCACACAGCAGCAATGTGACCATCAGACAGGTGTTACAGGGTAAGCAGCCATAGCCCAGCGCACAGCAGCAATGTGACCATCAGACAGGTGTTACAGCGGCAGCAGCCATAGCCCAGCGCATAGCAGCAATGTGACCATCAGACAGGTGTTACATGGGCAGCAGCCATAACCCAGCACACAGCAGCAATGTGACCATCAGACAGGTGTTACAGGGACAGCAGCCATAGCCCAGCACACAGCAGCAATGTGACCATCACACCGGTGTTACAGGGGCAGCAGCCATAGCCCAGCACACAACAGCAATGTGATCATCAGACAGGTGTTACAGGGGCAGCAGCCATAGCCCAGCGCACAGCAGCAATGTGACCATCAGACAGGTGTTACAGGGTCAGCAGCCATAGCCCAGCACACAGCAGCAATGTGACCATCAGACAGGTGTTACAGGGGCATCAGCCATAGCTCTGCACACAGCAGCAATGTGACCATCAGACAGGTGTTACAGGGACAGCAGCCATAGCCCAGCGCACAGCAGCAATGTGACCATCAGACAGGTGTTACAGGGGCAGCAGCCATAGCCCAGTGCACAGCAGCAATGTGACCATCAGACAGGTGTTACAGGGTCAGCAGCCATAGCCAAGCGCACAGCAGCAATGTGATCATCAGACAGGTGTTACAGGGGCAGCAGCCATAGTCCAGCATACAGCAGCAATGTGACCATCAGACAGGTGTTACAGGGACAGCAGCCATAGCCCAGCACACAGCAGCAATGTGACCATCAGACAGGTGTTACAGGGACAGCAGCCATAGCCCAGCACACAGCAGCAATGTGACAATCACACAGGTGTTACAGGGTCAGCAGCCATAGCCCAGCGCACAGCAGCAATGTGACCATCAGACAGGTGTTAAAGGGGCAGCAGCCATAGCCCAGCGCACAGCAGCAATATGACCATCAGACAGGTGTTACAGGGGCAGCAGCCATAGCCCAGCGCACAGCAACAATGTGTCCATCAGACAGGTGTTACAGGTGTAGCAGCCATAGCCCAGCGTACAGCTGCAATGTGACCATCAGACCGGTGTTACAGGGGCAGCAGCCATAGCCCAGCGCACAGCAGCAATGTGACCATCAGACAGGTGTTACAGGGTCAGCAGCCATAGCCCAGCGCACAGCAGCAATGTGACCATCAGACAGGTGTTACAGGGTCAGCAGGCATAGCCCAGCGCACAGCAGCAATGTGACCATCAGACAGGTGTTACAGGGTCAGCAGGCATAGCCCAGCACATAGCAGCAATGTGACCATCAGACAGGTGTTACAGGGACAGCAGCCATAGCCCAACACACAGAAGCAATGTGACCATCAGACAGGTGTTACAAGGAAAGCAGCCATAGCCCAGCGCACAGCAGCAATGTGACCATCAGACAGGTGTTACAGGGGCAGCAGCCATAGCCCAGCACACAGCAGCAATGTGACCATCAGACAGGTGTTACAGGGGCAGCAGCCATAGCCCATCGCACAGCAGCAATGTGACCATCAGACAGGTGTTACAGGGACAGCAGCCATAGCCCAACACACAGCAGCAATGTGACCATCAGACAGGTGTTACAAGGAAAGCAGCCATAGCCCAACGCACAGCAGCAATGTGACCATCAGACAGGTGTTACAAGGAAAGCAGCCATAGCCCAGCGCACAGCAGCAATATGACCATCAGACAGGTGTTACAGGGGCAGCAGCCATAGCCCAGCACACAGCAGCAATGTGACCATCAGACAGGTGTTACAGGGGCAGCAGCCATAGCCCATCGCACAGCAGCAATGTGACCATCAGACAGGTGTTACAGGGGCAGCAGCCATAGCCCAGCGCTCAGCAGCAATGCGACCATCAGACAGGTGTTACAGGGGCAGCAGCCATAGCCCAACGCACAGCAGCAATGCGACCATCAGACAGATGTTACAGGGGCAGCAGCCATAGCCCAGCGCACAGCAGCCATGTGACCATCAGACAGGTGTTACTGGGGCAGCAGCCATAGCCCAGCGCACAGCAGCAATGTGACCATCAGACAGCTGTTACAGGAGCAGCAGCCATAGCCCAGCGCACAGAAGCAATGTGACCATCAGACAGTTGTTACAGGGGCAGCAGCCATAGCCCAGCGCACAGCATCAATGTGACCATCAGACAGGTGTTACAGGAGCAACAGCCATAGCCCAGCGCACAGCAGCAATGTGACCATCAGACAAGTGTTACAGGGGCAGCAGCCATAGCCCAGCGCACAGCAGCAATGTGACCATCAGACAGGTCTTACAGGGACAGCAGCCATAGCCCAGCGCACAGCAGCAATGTGACCATCAGACAGGTGTTACAGGGGCAGCAGCCATAGCCCAGCGCACAGCAGCAATGTGACAATCACACAGGTGTTACAGGGGCAGCAGCCATAGTCCAGTGCACAGCAGCAATGTGACCATCTAACAGGTGTTACAGGGGCAGCAGCCATAGCCCAGCACACAGCAGCAATGTGACCATCAGACAGGTGTTACAGGGGCAGCAGCCATAGCCCAGCGCACAACAGCAATGTGACCATCAGACAGGTGTTACAGGGTCAGCAGCCATAGCCCAGCATACAGCAGCATTGTGACCATCAGACAGGTGTTACAGGGACAGCAGCCATAGCCCAGCACACAGCAGCAATGTGACAATCACACAGGTGTTACAGGGTCAGCAGCCATAGCCCAGCGCACAGCAGCAATGTGACCATCAGACAGGTGTTAAAGGGGCAGCAGCCATAGCCCAGCGCACAGCAGCAATATGACCATCAGACAGGTGTTACAGGGGCAGCAGCCATAGCCCAACGCACAGCAGCAATGTGACCATCAGACAGGTGTTACAAGGAAAGCAGCCATAGCCCAACGCACAGCAGCAATGTGACCATCAGACAGGTGTTACAAGGAAAGCAGCCATAGCCCAGCGCACAGCAGCAATGTGACCATCAGACAGGTGTTACAGGGGCAGCAGCCATAGCCCAGCGCACAGCAGCAATGTGACCATCAGACAGGTGTTACAGGGGCAGCAGCCATAGCCCATCGCACAGCAGCAATGTGACCATCAGACAGGTGTTACAGGGGCAGCAGCCATAGCCCAGCGCACAGCAGCAATGCGACCATCAGACAGGTGTTACAGGGGCAGCAGCCATAGCCCAACGCACAGCAGCAATGCGACCATCAGACAGGTGTTACAGGGGCAGCAGCCATAGCCCAGCGCACAGCAGCCATGTGACCATCAGACAGGTGTTACAGGGGCAGCAGCCATAGCTCAGCGCACAGCAGCAATGTGACCATCAGACAGGTGTTACAGGGACTGTAGCCATAGCCCAGTGCACAGCAGCAATGTGACCATCAGACAGGTGTTACAGGGACTGCAGCCATAGCCCAGCACACAGTATCAATGTGACCATCAGACAGGTGTTACAGGGGCAGCAGCCATAGTCCAGCATACAGCAGCAATGTGACCATCAGACAGGTGTTACAGGGACAGCAGCCATAGCCCAGCACACAGCAGCAATGTGACCATCAGACAGGTGTTACAGGGACAGCAGCCATAGCCCAGCACACAGCAGCAATGTGACAATCACACAGGTGTTACAGGGTCAGCAGCCATATACCAACACACAGCAGCAATGTGACCATCAGACAGGTGTTAAAGGGGCAGCAGCCATAGCCCAGCGCACAGCAGCAATATGACCATCAGACAGGTGTTACAGGGGCAGCAGCCATAGCCCAGCGCACAGCAACAATGTGACCATCAGACAGGTGTTACAGGTGCAGCAGCCATAGCCCAGCGCACAGCTGCAATGTGACCATCAGACCGGTGTTACAGGGGCATCAGCCATAGCCCAGCGCACAGCAGCAATGTGACCATCAGACAGGTGTTACAGGGTCAGCAGCCATAGCCCAAAACACAGCAGCAATGTGACCATCAGACAGGTGTTACAAGGAAAGCAGCCATAGCCCAACGCACAGCAGCAATGTGACCATCAGACAGGTGTTACAAGGAAAGCAGCCATAGCCCAGCGCACAGCAGCAATGTGACCATCAGACAGGTGTTACAGGGGCAGCAGCCATAGCCCAGCGCACAGCAGCAATGTGACCATCAGACAGGTGTTACAGGGGCAGCAGCCATAGCCCATCGCACAGCAGCAATGTGACCATCAGACAGGTGTTACAGGGGCAGCAGCCATAGCCCAGCGCACAGCAGCAATGCGAACATCAGACAGGTGTTACAGGGGCAGCAGCCATAGCCCAACGCACAGCAGCAATGCGACCATCAGACAGGTGTTACAGGGGCAGCAGCCATAGCCCAGCGCACAGCAGCCATGTGACCATCAGACAGGTGTTACAGGGGCAGCAGCCATAGCTCAGCGCACAGCAGCAATGTGACCATCAGACAGGTGTTACAGGGACTGCAGCCATAGCCCAGCACACAGTATCAATGTGACCATCAGACAGGTGTTACAGGGGCAGCAGCCATAGCCCAGCACACAGCAGCAATGTGACCATCACACAGGTGTTACAGGGGAAGCAGCCACAGCCCAGCACACAGCAGCAATGTGACCATCAGACATGTGTTACAGGGGCAGCAGCCATAGCCCAGCGCACAGCAGCAATGTGACCATCAGACAGTTGCTACAGGGGCAGCAGCCATAGCCCAGCACACAGTATCAATGTGACCATCAGACAGCTGTTACAGGGGCAGCAGCCATAGCCCAGCACACAGCAGCAATGTGACCATCAGACAGGTGTTACAGGGGCAGCAGCCATAGCCCAGCACACAGCAGCAATGTGACCATCAGACATGTGTAACAGGGGCAGCAGCCATAGCCCAGCGCACAGCAGCAATGTGACCATCAGACAGGTGTTACTGGGGCAGCAGCCATAGCCCAGCGCACAGCAGCAATGTGACCATCAGACAGCTGTTACAGGGGCAGCAGCCATAGCCAAGCGCACAGAAGCAATGTGACCATCAGACAGTTGTTACAGGGGCAGCAGCCATAGCCCAGCGCACAGCATCAATGTGACCATCAGACAGGTGTTACAGGAGCAGCAGCCATAGCCCAGCGCACAGCAGCAATGTGACCATCAGACAAGTGTTACAGGGGCAGCAGCCATAGCCCAGCGCACAGCAGCAATGTGACCATCAGACAGGTCTTACAGGGACAGCAGCCATAGCCCAGCGCACAGCAGCAATGTGACCATCAGACAGGTGTTACAGGGGCAGCAGCCATAGCCCAGCGCACAGCAGCAATGTGACCATCAGACAGGTGTTACAGGGGCAGCAGCCATAGCCCAGCACACAGCAGCAATGTGACCATCAGACAGGTGTTACAGGGGCAGCATCCATAGCCCAGCACACAGCAGCAATGTGACCATCAGACAGGTGTTACAGGGGCAGCAGCCATAGCCCAGCACACAGCAGCAATGTGACCATCAGACAGGTGTTACAGGGGCAGCATCCATAACCCAGCACACAGCAGCAATGTGACCATCAGACAGGTGTTACAGAGGCAGCAGCCATAACCCAGCACACAGCAGCAATGTGACCATCAGACATGTGTAACAGGGGCAGCAGCCATAGCCCAGCGCACATCAGCAATGTGACCATCAGGCAAGTGTTACAGGGTCAGCAGCCATAGCCCAGCACATAGCAGCCATGTGACCATCAGGCAGGTGTTACAGGGTCAGCAGCCATAGCCCAGCACATAGCAGCCATGTGACCATCAGGCAGGTGTTACAGGGGCAGCAGCCATAGCCCAGCGCACAGCAGCAATGTGACCATCAGACAGGTGTTACAGCGGCAGCAGCCATAGCCCAGCGCACAGCAGCAATGTGACCATCAGACAAGTGTTACAGGGTCAGCAGCCATAGCCCAGCACACAGCAGCAATGTGACCATCAGACAGGTGTTACAGGGTAAGCAGCCATAGCCCAGCGCACAGCAGCAATGTGACCATCAGACAGGTGTTACAGCGGCAGCAGCCATAGCCCAGCGCATAGCAGCAATGTGACCATCAGACAGGTGTTACATGGGCAGCAGCCATAACCCAGCACACAGCAGCAATGTGACCATCAGACAGGTGTTACAGGGACAGCAGCCATAGCCCAGCACACAGCAGCAATGTGACCATCACACCGGTGTTACAGGGGCAGCAGCCATAGCCCAGCACACAACAGCAATGTGATCATCAGACAGGTGTTACAGGGGCAGCAGCCATAGCCCAGCGCACACCAGCAATGTGACCATCAGACAGGTGTTACAGGGGCAGCAGCCATAGTCCAGCATACAGCAGCAATGTGACCATCAGACAGGTGTTACAGGGACAGCAGCCATAGCCCAGCACACAGCAGTAATGTGACCATCAGACAGGTGTTACAGGGACAGCAGCCATAGCCCAGCGCACAGCAGCAATGTGACAATCACACAGGTGTTACAGGGTCAGCAGCCATAGCCCAGCACATAGCAGCCATGTGACCATCAGGCAGGTGTTACAGGGTCAGCAGCCATAGCCCAGCACATAGCAGCCATGTGACCATCAGGCAGGTGTTACAGGGGCAGCAGCCATAGCCCAGCGCACAGCAGCAATGTGACCATCAGACAGGTGTTACAGGGACAGCAGCCATAGCCCAGCACACAGCAGCAATGTGACCATCAGACAGGTGTTACAGGGACAGCAGCCATAGCCCAGCACACAGCAGCAATGTGACAATCACACAGGTGTTACAGGGTCAGCAGCCATAGCCCAGCGCACAGCAGCAATGTGACCATCAGACAGGTGTTACAGGGTCAGCAGCCATAGCCCAGCGCACAGCAGCAATGTGACCATCAGACAGGTGTTACAGGGTCAGCAGCCATAGCCCAGCGCACAGCAGCAATGTGACCATCAGACAGGTGTTACAGGGGCAGCAGCCATAGCCCAGCGCACAGCAGCAATGTGACCATCAGACAGGTGTTACAGGGTCAGCAGCCATAGCCCAGCACACAGCAGCAATGTAACCATCAGACAGGTGTTACAGGGGCAGCAGCCATAGCCCAGCGTACTGCAGCAATGTGACCATCAGACAGGTGTTACAGGGTCAGCAGCCATAGCCCAGCGCACAGCAGCAATGTGACCATCAGACAGGTGTTACAGAGGCAGTACCATAGCCCAGCGCACAGCAGCAATGTGACCATCAGACAGGTGTTACAGGGGCAGCAGCCATAGCCCAGCACACAGCAGCAATGTGACCATCAGACAGGTGTTACAGGGGCAGCAGCCATAGCCCAGCGCACAGCAGCAATGTGACCATCAGACAGGTGTTACAGGGTCAGCAGCCATAGCCCAGCACACAGCATCAATGTGACCATCAGACAGGTGTTACAGAGGCAGTACCATAGCCCAGCGCACAGCAGCAATGTGACCATCAGACAGGTGTTACAGAGGCAGTACCATAGCCCAGCGCACAGCAGCAATGTGACCATCAGACAGGTGTTACAGGGGCAGCAGCCATAGCCCAGCACACAGCAGCAATGTGACCATCAGACAGGTGTTACAGGGGCAGCAGCCATAGCCCAGCGCACAGCAGCAATGTGACCATCAGACAGCTGTTACAGGGGCAGCAGCCATAGCCCAGCACACAGCAGCAATGTGACCATCAGACATGTGTTACAGGGGCTGCAGCCATAGCCCAGAGCACAGCAGCAATGTGACCATCAGACAGGTGTTACAGGGGCACTTAGCCATAGCCCAGCACAAAGCAGCAATGTGACCATCACACAGGTGTTACAGGGGCAGCAGCCATAGCCCAGCACACAGCAGCAATGTGACCATCAGACAGGTGTTACAGGGGCAGCAGACATAGCCCAGCACACAGCAGCAATGTGACCATCAGACAGGTGTTACAGGGGCAGCAGCCATAGCCCAGCACACAGCAGTAATGTGACCATCAGACAGGTGTTACAGGGGCAGCAGCCATAGCCCAGCGCACAGCAGCAATGTGACCATCAGACATGTGTTACAGGGGCAGCAGCCATAGCCCAGAGCACAGCAGCAATGTGACCATCAGACAGGTGTTACAGGGGCAGCAGCCATAGCCCAGCGCACAGCAGCAATGTGACCATCAGACAGGTGTTACAGGAGCAGCAGCCATAGCCCAACGCACAGCAGCAATGTGACCATCAGACAGGTGTTACAGTGACAGCAGCCATAGCCCAGCGCACAGCAGCCATGTGACCATCAGACGGGTGTTACAGGGGCAGCAGCCATAGACCAGCGCACAGCAGCAATGTGACCATCAGACAGGTGTTACAGGGGCAGCAGCCATAGACCAGCACACAGCAGCAATGTGACCATCAGTCAGGTGTTACAGGGGCAGCAGCCATAGCCCAGCACACAGCAGTGTGACCATCAGACAGGTGTTACAGGGGCAGCAGCCATAGCCCAGCGCACAGCAGCAATGTGACCATCAGACAGGTGTTACAGTAGCAGCAGCCATAGCCGAACACACAGCAGCAATGTGACCATCAGTCAGGTGTTACAGGGACAGCAGCCATAGCCCAGCGCACAGCAGCAATTTGACAATCAGACAGGTGTTACAGGGACAGCAGCCATAGCCCAGCGCACAGCAGCAATGTGACCATAAGACAGGTGGTACAGGAGCAGCAGCCATAGCCCAGTGCACAGCAGCAATGTGACAATCAGACAGGTGTTACAGGGGCAGCAGCCATAGCCCAGCACACAGCAGCCATGTGACCATCAGACAGGTGTTACAGGGTCAGCAGCCATAGCCCAGCACACAGCAGCCATGTGACCATCAGACAGGTGTTAGAGGGTCAGCAGCCATAGCCCAGCACACAGCAGCAATGTGACCATCAGACAGGTGTTACAGGGACAGCAGCCATAGCCCAGCGCACAACAGGAATGTGACCATCAGACAGGTGTTACAGGGGCAGCAGCCATAGCCCAGCGCACAGCAGCAATGTGACCATCAGACAGGTGTTACAGGGGCAGCAGCCATAGCCCAGCGCACAGCAGCAATGTGACCATCAGACAGGTGTTAAAGGGGCAGCAGCCATAGCCCAGCACAAAGCAGCAATGTGACCATCAGACAGGTGTTACAGGGGCAGCAGCCATAGCCCAGCACACAGCAGCAATGTGACCATCAGACAGGTGTTACAGAGGCAGCAGCCATAGCCCAGCGCACAGCAGCCATGTGACCATCAGGCAGGTGTTACAGGGGCAGCAGCCATAGCCCAGCGCACAGCAGCAATGTGACCATCAGACAGGTGTTACAGGGACAGCAGCCATAGCCCAGCACACAGCAGCAATGTGACCATCAGACCAATGTTATAGGGGCAGTAGCCATAGCCCAGCGCACAGCAGCAATGTGACCATCAGACAGGTGTTACAGGGGCAGCAGCCATAGCCCAGCGCACAGCAGCAATGTGACCATCAGGCAAGTGTTACAGGGTCAGCAGCCATAGCCCAGCAAATAGCAGCCATGTGACCATCAGACAGGTGTTACAGGGTCAGCAGCCATAGCCCAGCACACAGCAGCCATGTGACCATCAGACAGGTGTTAGAGGGTCAGCAGCCATAGCCCAGCGCACAGCAGCCATGTGACCATCAGGCAGGTGTTACAGGGGCAGCAGCCATAGCCCAGCGCACAGCAGCAATGTGACCATCAGACAGGTGTTACAGGGGCAGCAGCCATAGCCCAACGCACAGCAGCAATGTGACCATCAGACAGGTGTTACAAGGAAAGCAGCCATAGCCCAACGCACAGCAGCAATGTGACCATCAGACAGGTGTTACAAGGAAAGCAGCCATAGCCCAGCGCACAGCAGCAATGTGACCATCAGACAGGTGTTACAGGGGCAGCAGCCATAGCCCAGCGCACAGCAGCAATGTGACCATCAGACAGGTGTTACAGGGGCAGCAGCCATAGCCCATCGCACAGCAGCAATGTGACCATCAGACAGGTGTTACAGGGGCAGCAGCCATAGCCCAGCGCACAGCAGCAATGCGAACATCAGACAGGTGTTACAGGGGCAGCAGCCATAGCCCAACGCACAGCAGCAATGCGACCCATCAGACAGGTGTTACAGGGGCAGCAGCCATAGCCCAGCGCACAGCAGCCATGTGACCATCAGACAGGTGTTACAGGGGCAGCAGCCATAGCTCAGCGCACAGCAGCAATGTGACCATCAGACAGGTGTTACAGGGACTGCAGCCATAGCCCAGCACACAGTATCAATGTGACCATCAGACAGGTGTTACAGGGGCAGCAGCCATAGCCCAGCACACAGCAGCAATGTGACCATCACACAGGTGTTACAGGGGAAGCAGCCACAGCCCAGCACACAGCAGCAATGTGACCATCAGACATGTGTTACAGGGGCAACAGCCATAGCCCAGCGCACAGCAGCAATGTGACCATCAGACAGTTGCTACAGGGGCAGCAGCCATAGCCCAGCACACAGTATCAATGTGACCATCAGACAGCTGTTACAGGGGCAGCAGCCATAGCCCAGCACACAGCAGCAATGTGACCATCAGACAGGTGTTACAGGGGCAGCAGCCATAGCCCAGCACACAGCAGCAATGTGACCATCAGACATGTGTAACAGGGGCAGCAGCCATAGCCCAGCGCACAGCAGCAATGTGACCATCAGACAGGTGTTACTGGGGCAGCAGCCATAGCCCAGCGCACAGCAGCAATGTGACCATCAGACAGCTGTTACAGGGGCAGCAGCCATAGCCAAGCGCACAGAAGCAATGTGACCATCAGACAGTTGTTACAGGGGCAGCAGCCATAGCCCAGCGCACAGCATCAATGTGACCATCAGACAGGTGTTACAGGAGCAGCAGCCATAGCCCAGCGCACAGCAGCAATGTGACCATCAGACAAGTGTTACAGGGGCAGCAGCCATAGCCCAGCGCACAGCAGCAATGTGACCATCAGACAGGTCTTACAGGGACAGCAGCCATAGCCCAGCGCACAGCAGCAATGTGACCATCAGACAGGTGTTACAGGGGCAGCAGCCATAGCCCAGCGCACAGCAGCAATGTGACCATCAGACAGGTGTTACAGGGGCAGCAGCCATAGCCCAGCACACAGCAGCAATGTGACCATCAGACAGGTGTTACAGGGCAGCATCCATAGCCCAGCACACAGCAGCAATGTGACCATCAGACAGGTGTTACAGGGGCAGCAGCCATAGCCCAGCACACAGCAGCAATGTGACCATCAGACAGGTGTTACAGGGGCAGCATCCATAACCCAGCACACAGCAGCAATGTGACCATCAGACAGGTGTTACAGAGGCAGCAGCCATAACCCAGCACACAGCAGCAATGTGACCATCAGACATGTGTAACAGGGGCAGCAGCCATAGCCCAGCGCACATCAGCAATGTGACCATCAGGCAAGTGTTACAGGGTCAGCAGCCATAGCCCAGCACATAGCAGCCATGTGACCATCAGGCAGGTGTTACAGGGTCAGCAGCCATAGCCCAGCACATAGCAGCCATGTGACCATCAGGCAGGTGTTACAGGGGCAGCAGCCATAGCCCAGCGCACAGCAGCAATGTGACCATCAGACAGGTGTTACAGCGGCAGCAGCCATAGCCCAGCGCACAGCAGCAATGTGACCATCAGACAAGTGTTACAGGGTCAGCAGCCATAGCCCAGCACACAGCAGCAATGTGACCATCAGACAGGTGTTACAGGGTAAGCAGCCATAGCCCAGCGCACAGCAGCAATGTGACCATCAGACAGGTGTTACAGCGGCAGCAGCCATAGCCCAGCGCATAGCAGCAATGTGACCATCAGACAGGTGTTACATGGGCAGCAGCCATAACCCAGCACACAGCAGCAATGTGACCATCAGACAGGTGTTACAGGGACAGCAGCCATAGCCCAGCACACAGCAGCAATGTGACCATCACACCGGTGTTACAGGGGCAGCAGCCATAGCCCAGCACACAACAGCAATGTGATCATCAGACAGGTGTTACAGGGGCAGCAGCCATAGCCCAGCGCACACCAGCAATGTGACCATCAGACAGGTGTTACAGGGGCAGCAGCCATAGTCCAGCATACAGCAGCAATGTGACCATCAGACAGGTGTTACAGGGACAGCAGCCATAGCCCAGCACACAGCAGTAATGTGACCATCAGACAGGTGTTACAGGGACAGCAGCCATAGCCCAGCGCACAGCAGCAATGTGACAATCACACAGGTGTTACAGGGTCAGCAGCCATAGCCCAGCACATAGCAGCCATGTGACCATCAGGCAGGTGTTACAGGGTCAGCAGCCATAGCCCAGCACATAGCAGCCATGTGACCATCAGGCAGGTGTTACAGGGGCAGCAGCCATAGCCCAGCGCACAGCAGCAATGTGACCATCAGACAGGTGTTACAGGGACAGCAGCCATAGCCCAGCACACAGCAGCAATGTGACCATCAGACAGGTGTTACAGGGACAGCAGCCATAGCCCAGCACACAGCAGCAATGTGACAATCACACAGGTGTTACAGGGTCAGCAGCCATAGCCCAGCGCACAGCAGCAATGTGACCATCAGACAGGTGTTACAGGGTCAGCAGCCATAGCCCAGCGCACAGCAGCAATGTGACCATCAGACAGGTGTTACAGGGTCAGCAGCCATAGCCCAGCGCACAGCAGCAATGTGACCATCAGACAGGTGTTACAGGGGCAGCAGCCATAGCCCAGCGCACAGCAGCAATGTGACCATCAGACAGGTGTTACAGGGTCAGCAGCCATAGCCCAGCACACAGCAGCAATGTAACCATCAGACAGGTGTTACAGGGGCAGCAGCCATAGCCCAGCGTACTGCAGCAATGTGACCATCAGACAGGTGTTACAGGGTCAGCAGCCATAGCCCAGCGCACAGCAGCAATGTGACCATCAGACAGGTGTTACAGAGGCAGTACCATAGCCCAGCGCACAGCAGCAATGTGACCATCAGACAGGTGTTACAGGGGCAGCAGCCATAGCCCAGCACACAGCAGCAATGTGACCATCAGACAGGTGTTACAGGGGCAGCAGCCATAGCCCAGCGCACAGCAGCAATGTGACCATCAGACAGGTGTTACAGGGTCAGCAGCCATAGCCCAGCACACAGCATCAATGTGACCATCAGACAGGTGTTACAGAGGCAGTACCATAGCCCAGCGCACAGCAGCAATGTGACCATCAGACAGGTGTTACAGAGGCAGTACCATAGCCCAGCGCACAGCAGCAATGTGACCATCAGACAGGTGTTACAGGGGCAGCAGCCATAGCCCAGCACACAGCAGCAATGTGACCATCAGACAGGTGTTACAGGGGCAGCAGCCATAGCCCAGCGCACAGCAGCAATGTGACCATCAGACAGCTGTTACAGGGGCAGCAGCCATAGCCCAGCACACAGCAGCAATGTGACCATCAGACATGTGTTACAGGGGCTGCAGCCATAGCCCAGAGCACAGCAGCAATGTGACCATCAGACAGGTGTTACAGGGGCACTTAGCCATAGCCCAGCACAAAGCAGCAATGTGACCATCACACAGGTGTTACAGGGGCAGCAGCCATAGCCCAGCACACAGCAGCAATGTGACCATCAGACAGGTGTTACAGGGGCAGCAGACATAGCCCAGCACACAGCAGCAATGTGACCATCAGACAGGTGTTACAGGGGCAGCAGCCATAGCCCAGCACACAGCAGTAATGTGACCATCAGACAGGTGTTACAGGGGCAGCAGCCATAGCCCAGCGCACAGCAGCAATGTGACCATCAGACATGTGTTACAGGGGCAGCAGCCATAGCCCAGAGCACAGCAGCAATGTGACCATCAGACAGGTGTTACAGGGGCAGCAGCCATAGCCCAGCGCACAGCAGCAATGTGACCATCAGACAGGTGTTACAGGAGCAGCAGCCATAGCCCAACGCACAGCAGCAATGTGACCATCAGACAGGTGTTACAGTGACAGCAGCCATAGCCCAGCGCACAGCAGCCATGTGACCATCAGACGGGTGTTACAGGGGCAGCAGCCATAGACCAGCGCACAGCAGCAATGTGACCATCAGACAGGTGTTACAGGGGCAGCAGCCATAGACCAGCACACAGCAGCAATGTGACCATCAGTCAGGTGTTACAGGGGCAGCAGCCATAGCCCAGCACACAGCAGTGTGACCATCAGACAGGTGTTACAGGGGCAGCAGCCATAGCCCAGCGCACAGCAGCAATGTGACCATCAGACAGGTGTTACAGTAGCAGCAGCCATAGCCGAACACACAGCAGCAATGTGACCATCAGTCAGGTGTTACAGGGACAGCAGCCATAGCCCAGCGCACAGCAGCAATTTGACAATCAGACAGGTGTTACAGGGACAGCAGCCATAGCCCAGCGCACAGCAGCAATGTGACCATAAGACAGGTGGTACAGGAGCAGCAGCCATAGCCCAGTGCACAGCAGCAATGTGACAATCAGACAGGTGTTACAGGGGCAGCAGCCATAGCCCAGCACACAGCAGCCATGTGACCATCAGACAGGTGTTACAGGGTCAGCAGCCATAGCCCAGCACACAGCAGCCATGTGACCATCAGACAGGTGTTAGAGGGTCAGCAGCCATAGCCCAGCACACAGCAGCAATGTGACCATCAGACAGGTGTTACAGGGACAGCAGCCATAGCCCAGCGCACAGCAGCAATGTGACCATCAGACAGGTGTTACAGCGGCAGCAGCCATAGCCCAGCGCATAGCAGCCGTGTGACCATCAGACAGGTGTTACAGGGGCAGCAGCCATAGCCCAGCACAAAGCAGCAATGTGACCATCAGACAGGTGTTACAGGGGCAGCAGCCATAGCCCAGCACACAGCAGCAATGTGACCATCAGACAGGTGTTACAGAGGCAGCAGCCATAGCCCAGCACACAGCAGCCATGTGACCATCAGGCAGGTGTTACAGGGGCAGCAGCCATAGCCCAGCGCACAGCAGCAATGTGACCATCAGACAGGTGTTACAGGGACAGCAGCCATAGCCCAGCACACAGCAGCAATGTGACCATCAGACCAATGTTATAGGGGCAGTAGCCATAGCCCAGCGCACAGCAGCAATGTGACCATCAGACAGGTGTTACAGGGGCAGCAGCCATAGCCCAGCGCACAGCAGCAATGTGACCATCAGGCAAGTGTTACAGGGTCAGCAGCCATAGCCCAGCAAATAGCAGCCATGTGACCATCAGACAGGTGTTACAGGGTCAGCAGCCATAGCCCAGCACACAGCAGCCATGTGACCATCAGACAGGTGTTAGAGGGTCAGCAGCCATAGCCCAGCGCACAGCAGCCATGTGACCATCAGGCAGGTGTTACAGGGGCAGCAGCCATAGCCCAGCGCACAGCAGCAATGTGACCATCAGACAGGTGTTACAGGGGCAGCAGTCATAGCCCAGCACACAGCAGCAATGTGACCATCAGACAGGTGTTACAGGGTCAGCAGCCATAGCCCAGCACACAGCAGCAATGTGACCATCAGACAGGTGTTACAGGGGCAGCAGCCATAGCCCAGCGCACAACAGCAATGTGACCATCAGACAGGTGTTACAGGGTCAGCAGCCATAGTCCAGCATACAGCAGCAATGAGACCATCAGACAGGTGTTTACAGGGGCAGTAGCCATAGCCCAGCGCACAGCAGCAATGTGACCATCAGGCAAGTGTTACAGGGTCAGCAGCCATAGCCCAGCACTTAGCAGCCATGTGACCATCAGGCAGGTGTTACAGGGGCAGCAGCCATAGCCCAGCGCACAGCAGCAATGTGACCATCAGACAGGTGTTACAGCGGCAGCAGCCATAGCCCAGCGCATAGCAGCCGTGTGACCATCAGACAGGTGTTACAGGGGCAGCAGCCATAGCCCAGCGCACAGCAGCAATGTGACCATCAGACAGGTGTTACATGGGCAGCAGCCATAACCCAGCACACAGCAGCAATGTGACCATCAGACAGGTGTTACAGGGACAGCAGCCATAGCCCAGCACACAGCAGCAATGTGACCATCAGACAGGTGTTACATGGGCAGCAGCCATAACCCAGCACACAGCAGCAATGTGACCATCAGACAGGTGTTACAGGGACAGCAGCCATAGCCCAGCACACAGCAGCAATGTGACCATCACACCGGTGTTACAGGGGCAGCAGCCATAGCCCAGCACATAGCAGCCATGTGACCATCAGACAGGTGTTACAGGGGCAGCAGCCATAGCCCAGCGCACAGCAGCAATGTGACCATCAGACAGGTGTTACAGGGTCAGCAGCCATAGCCCAGCACACAGCAGCAATGTGACCATCAGACAGGTGTTACAGGGTCAGCAGCCATAGCCCAGCGCACAGCAGCAATGTGATCATCAAACAGGTGTTACAGGGGCAGCAGCCATAGCCCAGCGCACAACAGCAATGTGACCATCAGACAGGTGTTACAGGGTCAGCAGCCATAGCCCAGCATACAGCAGCATTGTGACCATCAGACAGGTGTTACAGGGACAGCAGCCATAGCCCAGCACACAGCAGCAATGTGACCATCAGACAGGTGTTACAGGGTCAGCAGCCATAGTCCAGCATACAGCAGCAATGTGACCATCAGACAGGTGTTACAGGGACAGCAGCCATAGCCCAGCACACAGCAGCAATGTGACCATCAGACAGGTGTTACAGGGGCAGTAGCCATAGCCCAGCGCACAGCAGCAATGTGACCATCAGGCAAGTGTTACAGGGTCAGCAGCCATAGCCCAGCACATAGCAGCCATGTGACCATCAGGCAGGTGTTACAGGGGCAGCAGCCATAGCCCAGCGCACAGCAGCAATGTGACCATCAGACAGGTGTTACAGCGGCAGCAGCCATAGCCCAGCGCACAGCAGCAATGTGACCATCAGACAAGTGTTACAGGGTCAGCAGCCATAGCCCAGCACACAGCAGCAATGTGACCATCAGACAGGTGTTACAGGGTAAGCAGCCATAGCCCAGCGCACAGCAGCAATGTGACCATCAGACAGGTGTTACAGCGGCAGCAGACATAGCCCAGCGCATAGCAGCAATGTGACCATCAGACAGGTGTTACAGGGGCAGCAGCCATAGTCCAGTGCACAGCAGCAATGTGACCATCAGACAGGTGTTACATGGGCAGCAGCCATAGCCCAGCACACAGCAGCAATGTGACCATCAGACAGGTGTTACAGGGACAGCAGCCATAGCCCAGCACACAGCAGCAATGTGACCATCACACCGGTGTTACAGGGGCAGCAGCCATAGCCCAGCACATAGCAGCCATCTGACCATCAGACAGGTGTTACAGGGGCAGCAGCCATAGCCCAGCGCACAGCAGCAATGTGACCATCAGACAGGTGTTACAGGGTCAGCAGCCATAGCCCAGCACACAGCAGCAATGTGACCATCAGACAGGTGTTACAGGGGCATCAGCCATAGCTCAGCACACAGCAGCAATGTGACCATCAGACAGGTGTTACAGGGACAGCAGCCATAGCCCAGCGCACAGCAGCAATGTGACCATCAGACAGGTGTTACAGGGGCAGCAGCCATAGCCCAGCGCACAGCAGCAATGTGACCATCAGACAGGTGTTACAGGGGCAGCAGCCATAGCCCAGCACACAGCAGCAATGTGACAATCACACAGGTGTTACAGGGGCAGCAGCCATAGTCCAGTGCACAGCAGCAATGTGACCATCTAACAGGTGTTACAGGGGCAGCAGCAATAGCCCAGCACACAGCAGCAATGTGACCATCAGACAGGTGTTACAGGGGCAGCAGCCATAGCCCAGCAGACAGCAGCCATGTGACCATCAGGCAGGTGTTACAGGGGCAGCAGCCACAGCCCAGCACACAGCAGCAATGTGACCATTAGACGGGTGTTACAGCGGCAGCAGCCATAGCCCAGCGCACAGCATCAATGTGACCATCAGACAGGTGTTACAGGGGCAGCAGCCACAGCCCAGCACACAGCAGCAATGTGACCATCAGGCAGGTGTTACAGGGACAGCAGCCATAGCCCAGCGCACAGCAGCAATGTGACCATCAGACAGGTGTTACAGGGCAGCAGCCATATCCCAGCACACAGCAGCAATGTGACCATCAGACAGGTATAACAGGGAAGCAGCCATAGCCCAGCGCACAGCAGCAATGTGACCATCAGACAGGTGTTACAGGGATAGCAGCCATAGCCCAACCCACAGCAGCAATGTGACCATCCGACAGGTGTTACAGGGGCAGCAGCCATAGACCAGTGCACAGCAGCAATGTGACCATCAGACAGGTGTTACAGGGGCAGCAGCCATAGCCCAGCGCACAGCATCAATGTGACCATCAGACAGGTGTTACAGGAGCAGCAGCCATAGCCCAGCGCACAGCAGCAATGTGACCATCAGACAGCTGTTACAGGGGCAGCAGCCATAGCCCAGCACACAGCAGCAATGTGACCATCAGACAGGTATTACGTGGGCAGCAGCCATAGCCCAGCACACAGCAGCAATGTGACCATCAGACAGGTGTTACAGGGGCGGCAGCCATAGCCCAGCGCACAGCATCAATGTGACCATCAGACAGCTGTTACAGGAGCAGCAGCCATAGCCCAGCGTACAGCAGCAATGTGACCATCAGACAGCTGTTACAGGAGCAGCAGCCATAGCCCAGCGCACAGCAGCAATGTGACCATCAGACAGTTGGTACAGGGGCAGCAGCCATAGCCCAGCGCACAGCATCAATGCGACCATCAGACAGGTGTTACAGGAGCAGCAGCCATAGCCCAGCGCACAGCAGCAATGTGACCATCAGACAGGTGTTACAGGGGCAGCAGCCATAGCCCAGCGCACAACAGCAATGTGACCATCAGACAGGTGTTACAGGGTCAGCAGCCATAGCCCAGCATACAGCAGCATTGTGACCATCAGACAGGTGTTACAGGGACAGCAGCCATAGCCCAGCACACAGCAGCAATGTGACCATCAGACAGGTGTTACAGAGTCAGCAGCCATAGTCCAGCATACAGCAGCAAAGTGACCATCAGACAGGTGTTACAGGGACAGCAGCCATAGCCCAGCACACAGCAGCAATGTGACCATCAGACAGGTGTTACATGGGCAGTAGCCATAGCCCAACGCACAGCAGCAATGTGACCATCAGGCAAGTGTTACAGGGTCAGCAGCCATAGCCCAGCACATAGCAGCCATGTGACCATCAGGCAGGTGTTACAGGGGCAGCAGCCATAGCCCAGCGCACAGCAGCAATGTGACCATCAGACAGGTGTTACAGCGGCAGCAGCCATAGCCCAGCGCACAGCAGCAATGTGACCATCAGACAAGTGTTACAGGGTCAGCAGCCATAGCCCAGCACACAGCAGCAATGTGACCATCAGACAGGTGTTACAGGGTAAGCAGCCATAGCCCAGCGCACAGCAGCAATGTGACCATCAGACAGGTGTTACAGCGGCAGCAGCCATAGCCCAGCACACAGCAGCAATGTGACCATCAGACAGGTGTTACAGGGACAGCAGCCATAGCCCAGCGCACAGCAGCAATGTGACCATCATACAGGTGTTACAGGGTCAGCAGCCATAGCCCAGCACACAGCAGCAATATGACCATCAGACAGGTGTTACAGGGGCAGCAGCCATAGCCCAGCGCATAGCAGCAATGTGACCATCAGACAGGTGTTACATGGGCAGCATCCATAACCCAGCACACAGCAGCAATGTGACCATCAGACAGGTGTTACAGGGACAGCAGCCATAGCCCAGCACACAGCAGCAATGTGACCATCACACCGGTGTTACAGGGGCAGCAGCCATAGCCCAGCGCACAGCAGCAATGTGACCATCAGGCAAGTGTTACAGGGTCAGCAGCCATAGCCCAGCACATAGCAGCCATGTGACCATCAGGCAGGTGTTACAGGGGCAGCAGCCATAGCCCAGCGCACAGCAGCAATGTGACCATCAGACAGGTGTTACAGCGTCAGCAGCCATAGTCCAGCATACAGCAGCAATGTGACCATCAGACAGGTGTTACAGGGTCAGCAGCCATAGCCCAGCACACAGCAGCAATGTGACCATCAGACAGGTGTTACAGGGTGAGCAGCCATAGCCCAGCGCACAGCAGCAATGTGACCATCAGACAGGTGTTACAGGGTCAGCAGCCATAGCCCAGCACACAGCAGCAATGTGACCATCACACCGGTGTTACAGGGGCAGCAGCCATAGCCCAGCACATAGCAGCCATGTGACCATCAGACAGGTGTTACAGGGGCAGCATCCATAACCCAGCACACAGCAGCAATGTGACCATCAGACAGGTGTTACAGGGACAGCAGCCATAGCCCAGCACACAGCAGCAATGTGACCATCACACCGGTGTTACAGGGGCAGCAGCCATAGCCCAGCACATAGCAGCCATGTGACCATCAGACAGGTGTTACAGGGGCAGCAGCCATAGCCCAGCGCACAGCAGCAATGTGACCATCAGACAGGTGTTACAGGGTCAGCAGCCATAGCCCAGCACACAGCAGCAATGTGACCATCAGACAGGTGTTACAGGGGCATCAGCTATAGCTCAGCACACAGCAGCAATGTGACCATCAGACAGGTGTTACAGGGACAGCAGCCATAGCCCAGCGCACAGCAGCAATGTGACCATCAGACAGGTGTTACAGGGGCAGCAGCCATAGCCCAGTGCACAGCAGCAATGTGACCATCAGACAGGTGTTACAGGGTCAGCAGCCATAGCCAAGCGCACAGCAGCAATGTGATCATCAGACAGGTGTTACAGGGGCAGCAGCCATAGCCCAGCGCACAGCAGCAATGTGACCATCAGACAGGTGTTACAGGGGCAGCAGCCATAGTCCAGCATACAGCAGCAATGTGACCATCAGACAGGTGTTACAGGGACAGCAGCCATAGCCCAGCACACAGCAGCAATGTGACCATCAGACAGGTGTTACAGGGACAGCAGCCATAGCCCAGCACACAGCAGCAATGTGACAATCACACCGGTGTTACAGGGGCAGCAGCCATAGCCCAGCACATAGCAGCCATGTGACCATCAGACAGGTGTTACAGGGGCAGCAGCCATAGCCCAGCGCACAGCAGCAATGTGACCATCAGACAGGTGTTACAGGGTCAGCAGCCATAGCCCAGCACACAGCAGCAATGTGACCATCAGACAGGTGTTACAGGGGCATCAGCCATAGCTCTGCACACAGCAGCAATGTGACCATCAGACAGGTGTTACAGGGACAGCAGCCATAGCCCAGCGCACAGCAGCAATGTGACCATCAGACAGGTGTTACAGGGGCAGCAGCCATAGCCCAGTGCACAGCAGCAATGTGACCATCAGACAGGTGTTACAGGGTCAGCAGCCATAGCCAAGCGCACAGCAGCAATGTGATCATCAGACAGGTGTTACAGGGGCAGCAGCCATAGCCCAGCGCACAGCAGCAATGTGACCATCAGACAGGTGTTACAGGGGCAGCAGCCATAGTCCAGCATACAGCAGCAATGTGACCATCAGACAGGTGTTACAGGGACAGCAGCCATAGCCCAGCACACAGCAGCAATGTGACCATCAGACAGGTGTTACAGGGACAGCAGCCATAGCCCAGCACACAGCAGCAATGTGACAATCACACAGGTGTTACAGGGTCAGCAGCCATAGCCCAGCGCACAGCAGCAATGTGACCATCAGACAGGTGTTAAAGGGGCAGCAGCCATAGCCCAGCGCACAGCAGCAATATGACCATCAGACAGGTGTTACAGGGGCAGCAGCCATAGCCCAGCGCACAGCAACAATGTGACCATCAGACAGGTGTTACAGGTGTAGCAGCCATAGCCCAGCGCACAGCTGCAATGTGACCATCAGACCGGTGTTACAGGGGCAGCAGCCATAGCCCAGCACACAGCAGCAATGTGACCATCAGACAGGTGTTACAGGGTCAGCAGCCATAGCCCAGCGCACAGCAGCAATGTGACCATCAGACAGGTGTTACAGGGTCAGCAGGCATAGCCCAGCGCACAGCAGCAATGTGACCATCAGACAGGTGTTACAGGGTCAGCAGGCATAGCCCAGCACATAGCAGCAATGTGACCATCAGACAGGTGTTACAGGGACAGCAGCCATAGCCCAACACACAGAAGCAATGTGACCATCAGACAGGTGTTACAAGGAAAGCAGCCATAGCCCAACGCACAGCAGCAATGTGACCATCAGACAGGTGTTACAAGGAAAGCAGCCATAGCCCAGCGCACAGCAGCAATGTGACCATCAGACAGGTGTTACAGGGGCAGCAGCCATAGCCCAGCACACAGCAGCAATGTGACCATCAGACAGGTGTTACAGGGGCAGCAGCCATAGCCCATCGCACAGCAGCAATGTGACCATCAGACAGGTGTTACAGGGACAGCAGCCATAGCCCAACACACAGCAGCAATGTGACCATCAGACAGGTGTTACAAGGAAAGCAGCCATAGCCCAACGCACAGCAGCAATGTGACCATCAGACAGGTGTTACAAGGAAAGCAGCCATAGCCCAGCGCACAGCAGCAATATGACCATCAGACAGGTGTTACAGGGGCAGCAGCCATAGCCCAGCACACAGCAGCAATGTGACCATCAGACAGGTGTTACAGGGGCAGCAGCCATAGCCCATCGCACAGCAGCAATGTGACCATCAGACAGGTGTTACAGGGGCAGCAGCCATAGCCCAGCGCTCAGCAGCAATGCGACCATCAGACAGGTGTTACAGGGGCAGCAGCCATAGCCCAACGCACAGCAGCAATGCGACCATCAGACAGATGTTACAGGGGCAGCAGCCATAGCCCAGCGCACAGCAGCCATGTGACCATCAGACAGGTGTTACTGGGGCAGCAGCCATAGCCCAGCGCACAGCAGCAATGTGACCATCAGACAGCTGTTACAGGAGCAGCAGCCATAGCCCAGCGCACAGAAGCAATGTGACCATCAGACAGTTGTTACAGGGGCAGCAGCCATAGCCCAGCGCACAGCATCAATGTGACCATCAGACAGGTGTTACAGGAGCAGCAGCCATAGCCCAGCGCACAGCAGCAATGTGACCATCAGACAAGTGTTACAGGGGCAGCAGCCATAGCCCAGCGCACAGCAGCAATGTGACCATCAGACAGGTCTTACAGGGACAGCAGCCATAGCCCAGCGCACAGCAGCAATGTGACCATCAGACAGGTGTTACAGGGGCAGCAGCCATAGCCCAGCGCACAGCAGCAATGTGACAATCACACAGGTGTTACAGGGGCAGCAGCCATAGTCCAGTGCACAGCAGCAATGTGACCATCTAACAGGTGTTACAGGGGCAGCAGCCATAGCCCAGCACACAGCAGCAATGTGACCATCAGACAGGTGTTACAGGGGCAGCAGCCATAGCCCAGCGCACAACAGCAATGTGACCATCAGACAGGTGTTACAGGGTCAGCAGCCATAGCCCAGCATACAGCAGCATTGTGACCATCAGACAGGTGTTACAGGGACAGCAGCCATAGCCCAGCACACAGCAGCAATGTGACAATCACACAGGTGTTACAGGGTCAGCAGCCATAGCCCAGCGCACAGCAGCAATGTGACCATCAGACAGGTGTTAAAGGGGCAGCAGCCATAGCCCAGCGCACAGCAGCAATATGACCATCAGACAGGTGTTACAGGGGCAGCAGCCATAGCCCAGCGCACAGCAACAATGTGACCATCAGAAAGGTGTTACAGGTGCAGCAGCCATAGCCCAGCGCACAGCTGCAATGTGACCATCAGACCGGTGTTAAAGGGGCAGCAGCCATAGCCCAGCGCACAGCAGCAATGTGACCATCAGACAGGTGTTACAGGGTCAGCAGCCATAGCCCAGCACACAGCAGCAATGTGACCATCAGACAGGTGTTACAAGGAAAGCAGCCATAGCCCAACGCACAGCAGCAATGTGACCATCAGACAGGTGTTACAAGGAAAGCAGCCATAGCCCAACGCACAGCAGCAATGTGACCATCAGACAGGTGTTACAAGGAAAGCAGCCATAGCCCAGCGCACAGCAGCAATGTGACCATCAGACAGGTGTTACAGGGGCAGCAGCCATAGCCCAGCGCACAGCAGCAATGTGACCATCAGACAGGTGTTACAGGGGCAGCAGCCATAGCCCAGCGCACAGCAGCAATGCGACCATCAGACAGGTGTTACAGGGGCAGCAGCCATAGCCCAACGCACAGCAGCAATGCGACCATCAGACAGGTGTTACAGGGTCAGCAGCCATATACCAACACACAGCAGCAATGTGACCATCAGACAGGTGTTAAAGGGGCAGCAGCCATAGCCCAGCGCACAGCAGCAATATGACCATCAGACAGGTGTTACAGGGGCAGCAGCCATAGCCCAGCGCACAGCAACAATGTGACCATCAGACAGGTGTTACAGGTGCAGCAGCCATAGCCCAGCGCACAGCTGCAATGTGACCATCAGACCGGTGTTACAGGGGCATCAGCCATAGCCCAGCGCACAGCAGCAATGTGACCATCAGACAGGTGTTACAGGGTCAGCAGCCATAGCCCAAAACACAGCAGCAATGTGACCATCAGACAGGTGTTACAAGGAAAGCAGCCATAGCCCAACGCACAGCAGCAATGTGACCATCAGACAGGTGTTACAAGGAAAGCAGCCATAGCCCAGCGCACAGCAGCAATGTGACCATCAGACAGGTGTTACAGGGGCAGCAGCCATAGCCCAGCGCACAGCAGCAATGTGACCATCAGACAGGTGTTACAGGGGCAGCAGCCATAGCCCATCGCACAGCAGCAATGTGACCATCAGACAGGTGTTACAGGGGCAGCAGCCATAGCCCAGCGCACAGCAGCAATGCGACCATCAGACAGGTGTTACAGGGGCAGCAGCCATAGCCCAACGCACAGCAGCAATGCGACCATCAGACAGGTGTTACAGGGGCAGCAGCCATAGCCCAGCGCACAGCAGCCATGTGACCATCAGACAGGTGTTACAGGGGCAGCAGCCATAGCTCAGCGCACAGCAGCAATGTGACCATCAGACAGGTGTTACAGGGACTGTAGCCATATCCCAGTGCACAGCAGCAATGTGACCATCAGACAGGTGTTACAGGGACTGCAGCCATAGCCCAGCACACAGTATCAATGTGACCATCAGACAGGTGTTACAGGGGCAGCAGCCATAGCCCAGCACACAGCAGCAATGTGACCATCACACAGGTGTTACAGGGGAAGCAGCCACAGCCCAGCACACAGCAGCAATGTGACCATCAGACATGTGTTACAGGGGCAGCAGCCATAGCCCAGCGCACAGCAGCAATGTGACCATCAGACAGTTGCTACAGGGGCAGCAGCCATAGCCCAGCACACAGTATCAATGTGACCATCAGACAGCTGTTACAGGGGCAGCAGCCATAGCCCAGCACACAGCAGCAATGTGACCATCAGACAGGTGTTACAGGGGCAGCAGCCATAGCCCAGCACACAGCAGCAATGTGACCATCAGACATGTGTAACAGGGGCAGCAGCCATAGCCCAGCGCACAGCAGCAATGTGACCATCAGACAGGTGTTACTGGGGCAGCAGCCATAGCCCAGCGCACAGCAGCAATGTGACCATCAGACAGCTGTTACAGGAGCAGCAGCCATAGCCAAGCGCACAGAAGCAATGTGACCATCAGACAGTTGTTACAGGGGCAGCAGCCATAGCCCAGCGCACAGCATCAATGTGACCATCAGACAGGTGTTACAGGAGCAGCAGCCATAGCCCAGCGCACAGCAGCAATGTGACCATCAGACAAGTGTTACAGGGGCAGCAGCCATAGCCCAGCGCACAGCAGCAATGTGACCATCAGACAGGTCTTACAGGGACAGCAGCCATAGCCCAGCACACAGCAGCAATGTGACCATCAGACAGGTGTTACAGGGGCAGCAGCCATAGCCCAGCGCACAGCAGCAATGTGACCATCAGACAGGTGTTACAGGGTCAGCAGCCATAGCCCAGCACCCAGCAGCAATGTGACCATCAGACAGGTGTTACAGGGGCAGCAGACATAGCCCAGCACACAGCAGCAATGTGACCATCAGACAGGTGTTACAGGGGCAGCAGCCATAGCCCAGCACACAGCAGCAATGTGACCATCAGACAGGTGTTACAGGGGCAGCATCCATAACCCAGCACACAGCAGCAATGTGACCATCAGACAGGTGTTACAGAGGCAGCAGCCATAACCCAGCACACAGCAGCAATGTGACCATCAGACATGTGTAACAGGGGCAGCAGCCATAGCCCAGCGCACATCAGCAATGTGACCATCAGGCAAGTGTTACAGGGTCAGCAGGCATAGCCCAGCACATAGCAGCAATGTGACCATCAGACAGGTGTTACAGGGACAGCAGCCATAGCCCAACACACAGAAGCAATGTGACCATCAGACAGGTGTTACAAGGAAAGCAGCCATAGCCCAGCGCACAGCAGCAATATGACCATCAGACAGGTGTTACAGGGGCAGCAGCCATAGCCCAGCACACAGCAGCAATGTGACCATCAGACAGGTGTTACAGGGGCAGCATCCATAACCCAGCACACAGCAGCAATGTGACCATCAGACAGGTGTTACAGGGGCAGCAGCCATAGCCCAGCACACAGCAGCAATGTGACCATCAGACAGGTGTTACAGGGGCAGCAGCCATAGCCCATCGCACAGCAGCAATGTGACCATCAGACAGGTGTTACAGGGACAGCAGCCATAGCCCAACACACAGCAGCAATGTGACCATCAGACAGGTGTTACAAGGAAAGCAGCCATAGCCCAACGCACAGCAGCAATGTGACCATCAGACAGGTGTTACAAGGAAAGCAGCCATAGCCCAGCGCACAGCAGCAATATGACCATCAGACAGGTGTTACAGGGGCAGCAGCCATAGCCCAGCACACAGCAGCAATGTGACCATCAGACAGGTGTTACAGGGGCAGCAGCCATAGCCCATCGCACAGCAGCAATGTGACCATCAGACAGGTGTTACAGGGGCAGCAGCCATAGCCCAGCGCTCAGCAGCAATGCGACCATCAGACAGGTGTTACAGGGGCAGCAGCCATAGCCCAACGCACAGCAGCAATGCGACCATCAGACAGATGTTACAGGGGCAGCAGCCATAGCCCAGCGCACAGCAGCCATGTGACCATCAGACAGGTGTTACTGGGGCAGCAGCCATAGCCCAGCGCACAGCAGCAATGTGACCATCAGACAGCTGTTACAGGAGCAGCAGCCATAGCCCAGCGCACAGAAGCAATGTGACCATCAGACAGTTGTTACAGGGGCAGCAGCCATAGCCCAGCGCACAGCATCAATGTGACCATCAGACAGGTGTTACAGGAGCAGCAGCCATAGCCCTGCGCACAGCAGCAATGTGACCATCAGACAAGTGTTACAGGGGCAGCAGCCATAGCCCAGCGCACAGCAGCAATGTGACCATCAGACAGGTCTTACAGGGACAGCAGCCATAGCCCAGCGCACAGCAGCAATGTGACCATCAGACAGGTGTTACAGGGGCAGCAGCCATAGCCCAGCGCACAGCAGCAATGTGACAATCACACAGGTGTTACAGGGGCAGCAGCCATAGTCCAGTGCACAGCAGCAATGTGACCATCTAACAGGTGTTACAGGGGCAGCAGCCATAGCCCAGCACACAGCAGCAATGTGACCATCAGACAGGTGTTACAGGGGCAGCAGCCATAGCCCAGCGCACAACAGCAATGTGACCATCAGACAGGTGTTACAGGGTCAGCAGCCATAGCCCAGCATACAGCAGCATTGTTACCATCAGACAGGTGTTACAGGGACAGCAGCCATAGCCCAGCACACAGCAGCAATGTGACAATCACACAGGTGTTACAGGGTCAGCAGCCATAGCCCAGCGCACAGCAGCAATGTGACCATCAGACAGGTGTTAAAGGGGCAGCAGCCATAGCCCAGCGCACAGCAGCAATATGACCATCAGACAGGTGTTACAGGGGCAGCAGCCATAGCCCAGCGCACAGCAACAATGTGACCATCAGAAAGGTGTTACAGGTGCAGCAGCCATAGCCCAGCGCACAGCTGCAATGTGACCATCAGACCAGTGTTAAAGGGGCAGCAGCCATAGCCCAGCGCACAGCAGCAATGTGACCATCAGACAGGTGTTACAGGGTCAGCAGCCATAGCCCAGCACACAGCAGCAATGTGACCATCAGACAGGTGTTACAAGGAAAGCAGCCATAGCCCAACGCACAGCAGCAATGTGACCATCAGACAGGTGTTACAAGGAAAGCAGCCATAGCCCAACGCACAGCAGCAATGTGACCATCAGACAGGTGTTACAAGGAAAGCAGCCATAGCCCAGCGCACAGCAGCAATGTGACCATCAGACAGGTGTTACAGGGGCAGCAGCCATAGCCCAGCGCACAGCAGCAATGTGACCATCAGACAGGTGTTACAGGGGCAGCAGCCATAGCCCATCGCACAGCAGCAATGTGACCATCAGACAGGTGTTACAGGGGCAGCAGCCATAGCCCAGCGCACAGCAGCAATGCGACCATCAGACAGGTGTTACAGGGGCAGCAGCCATAGCCCAACGCACAGCAGCAATGCGACCATCAGACAGGTGTTACAGGGGCAGCAGCCATAGCCCAGCGCACAGCAGCCATGTGACCATCAGACAGGTGTTACAGGGGCAGCAGCCATAGCTCAGCGCACAGCAGCAATGTGACCATCAGACAGGTGTTACAGGGACTGTAGCCATAGCCCAGTGCACAGCAGCAATGTGACCATCAGACAGGTGTTACAGGGACTGCAGCCATAGCCCAGCACACAGTATCAATGTGACCATCAGACAGGTGTTACAGGGGCAGCAGCCATAGTACAGCATACAGCAGCAATGTGACCATCAGACAGGTGTTACAGGGACAGCAGCCATAGCCCAGCACACAGCAGCAATGTGACCATCAGACAGGTGTTACAGGGACAGCAGCCATAGCCCAGCACACAGCAGCAATGTGACAATCACACAGGTGTTACAGGGTCAGCAGCCATATACCAACACACAGCAGCAATGTGACCATCAGACAGGTGTTAAAGGGGCAGCAGCCATAGCCCAGCGCACAGCAGCAATATGACCATCAGACAGGTGTTACAGGGGCAGCAGCCATAGCCCAGCGCACAGCAACAATGTGACCATCAGACAGGTGTTACAGGTGCAGCAGCCATAGCCCAGCGCACAGCTGCAATGTGACCATCAGACCGGTGTTACAGGGGCATCAGCCATAGCCCAGCGCACAGCAGCAATGTGACCATCAGACAGGTGTTACAGGGTCAGCAGCCATAGCCCAAAACACAGCAGCAATGTGACCATCAGACAGGTGTTACAAGGAAAGCAGCCATAGCCCAACGCACAGCAGCAATGTGACCATCAGACAGGTGTTACAAGGAAAGCAGCCATAGCCCAGCGCACAGCAGCAATGTGACCATCAGACAGGTGTTACAGGGGCAGCAGCCATAGCCCAGCGCACAGCAGCAATGTGACCATCAGACAGGTGTTACAGGGGCAGCAGCCATAGCCCATCGCACAGCAGCAATGTGACCATCAGACAGGTGTTACAGGGGCAGCAGCCATAGCCCAGCGCACAGCAGCAATGCGAACATCAGACAGGTGTTACAGGGGCAGCAGCCATAGCCCAACGCACAGCAGCAATGCGACCATCAGACAGGTGTTACAGGGGCAGCAGCCATAGCCCAGCGCACAGCAGCCATGTGACCATCAGACAGGTGTTACAGGGGCAGCAGCCATAGCTCAGCGCACAGCAGCAATGTGACCATCAGACAGGTGTTACAGGGACTGCAGCCATAGCCCAGCACACAGTATCAATGTGACCATCAGACAGGTGTTACAGGGGCAGCAGCCATAGCCCAGCACACAGCAGCAATGTGACCATCACACAGGTGTTACAGGGGAAGCAGCCACAGCCCAGCACACAGCAGCAATGTGACCATCAGACATGTGTTACAGGGGCAGCAGCCATAGCCCAGCGCACAGCAGCAATGTGACCATCAGACAGTTGCTACAGGGGCAGCAGCCATAGCCCAGCACACAGTATCAATGTGACCATCAGACAGCTGTTACAGGGGCAGCAGCCATAGCCCAGCACACAGCAGCAATGTGACCATCAGACAGGTGTTACAGGGGCAGCAGCCATAGCCCAGCACACAGCAGCAATGTGACCATCAGACATGTGTAACAGGGGCAGCAGCCATAGCCCAGCGCACAGCAGCAATGTGACCATCAGACAGGTGTTACTGGGGCAGCAGCCATAGCCCAGCGCACAGCAGCAATGTGACCATCAGACAGCTGTTACAGGGGCAGCAGCCATAGCCAAGCGCACAGAAGCAATGTGACCATCAGACAGTTGTTACAGGGGCAGCAGCCATAGCCCAGCGCACAGCATCAATGTGACCATCAGACAGGTGTTACAGGAGCAGCAGCCATAGCCCAGCGCACAGCAGCAATGTGACCATCAGACAAGTGTTACAGGGGCAGCAGCCATAGCCCAGCGCACAGCAGCAATGTGACCATCAGACAGGTCTTACAGGGACAGCAGCCATAGCCCAGCGCACAGCAGCAATGTGACCATCAGACAGGTGTTACAGGGGCAGCAGCCATAGCCCAGCGCACAGCAGCAATGTGACCATCAGACAGGTGTTACAGGGGCAGCAGCCATAGCCCAGCACACAGCAGCAATGTGACCATCAGACAGGTGTTACAGGGGCAGCATCCATAGCCCAGCACACAGCAGCAATGTGACCATCAGACAGGTGTTACAGGGGCAGCAGCCATAGCCCAGCACACAGCAGCAATGTGACCATCAGACAGGTGTTACAGGGGCAGCATCCATAACCCAGCACACAGCAGCAATGTGACCATCAGACAGGTGTTACAGAGGCAGCAGCCATAACCCAGCACACAGCAGCAATGTGACCATCAGACATGTGTAACAGGGGCAGCAGCCATAGCCCAGCGCACATCAGCAATGTGACCATCAGGCAAGTGTTACAGGGTCAGCAGCCATAGCCCAGCACATAGCAGCCATGTGACCATCAGGCAGGTGTTACAGGGTCAGCAGCCATAGCCCAGCACATAGCAGCCATGTGACCATCAGGCAGGTGTTACAGGGGCAGCAGCCATAGCCCAGCGCACAGCAGCAATGTGACCATCAGACAGGTGTTACAGCGGCAGCAGCCATAGCCCAGCGCACAGCAGCAATGTGACCATCAGACAAGTGTTACAGGGTCAGCAGCCATAGCCCAGCGCACAGCAGCAATGTGACCATCAGACAGGTGTTACAGCGGCAGCAGCCATAGCCCAGCGCATAGCAGCAATGTGACCATCAGACAGGTGTTACATGGGCAGCAGCCATAACCCAGCACACAGCAGCAATGTGACCATCAGACAGGTGTTACAGGGACAGCAGCCATAGCCCAGCACACAGCAGCAATGTGACCATCACACCGGTGTTACAGGGGCAGCAGCCATAGCCCAGCACACAACAGCAATGTGATCATCAGACAGGTGTTACAGGGGCAGCAGCCATAGCCCAGCGCACAGCAGCAATGTGACCATCAGACAGGTGTTACAGGGTCAGCAGCCATAGCCCAGCACACAGCAGCAATGTGACCATCAGACAGGTGTTACAGGGGCATCAGCCATAGCTCTGCACACAGCAGCAATGTGACCATCAGACAGGTGTTACAGGGACAGCAGCCATAGCCCAGCGCACAGCAGCAATGTGACCATCAGACAGGTGTTACAGGGGCAGCAGCCATAGCCCAGTGCACAGCAGCAATGTGACCATCAGACAGGTGTTACAGGGTCAGCAGCCATAGCCAAGCGCACAGCAGCAATGTGATCATCAGACAGGTGTTACAGGGGCAGCAGCCATAGTCCAGCATACAGCAGCAATGTGACCATCAGACAGGTGTTACAGGGACAGCAGCCATAGCCCAGCACACAGCAGCAATGTGACCATCAGACAGGTGTTACAGGGACAGCAGCCATAGCCCAGCACACAGCAGCAATGTGACAATCACACAGGTGTTACAGGGTCAGCAGCCATAGCCCAGCGCACAGCAGCAATGTGACCATCAGACAGGTGTTAAAGGGGCAGCAGCCATAGCCCAGCGCACAGCAGCAATATGACCATCAGACAGGTGTTACAGGGGCAGCAGCCATAGCCCAGCGCACAGCAACAATGTGTCCATCAGACAGGTGTTACAGGTGTAGCAGCCATAGCCCAGCGTACAGCTGCAATGTGACCATCAGACCGGTGTTACAGGGGCAGCAGCCATAGCCCAGCGCACAGCAGCAATGTGACCATCAGACAGGTGTTACAGGGTCAGCAGCCATAGCCCAGCGCACAGCAGCAATGTGACCATCAGACAGGTGTTACAGGGTCAGCAGGCATAGCCCAGCGCACAGCAGCAATGTGACCATCAGACAGGTGTTACAGGGTCAGCAGGCATAGCCCAGCACATAGCAGCAATGTGACCATCAGACAGGTGTTACAGGGACAGCAGCCATAGCCCAACACACAGAAGCAATGTGACCATCAGACAGGTGTTACAAGGAAAGCAGCCATAGCCCAGCGCACAGCAGCAATGTGACCATCAGACAGGTGTTACAGGGGCAGCAGCCATAGCCCAGCACACAGCAGCAATGTGACCATCAGACAGGTGTTACAGGGGCAGCAGCCATAGCCCATCGCACAGCAGCAATGTGACCATCAGACAGGTGTTACAGGGACAGCAGCCATAGCCCAACACACAGCAGCAATGTGACCATCAGACAGGTGTTACAAGGAAAGCAGCCATAGCCCAACGCACAGCAGCAATGTGACCATCAGACAGGTGTTACAAGGAAAGCAGCCATAGCCCAGCGCACAGCAGCAATATGACCATCAGACAGGTGTTACAGGGGCAGCAGCCATAGCCCAGCACACAGCAGCAATGTGACCATCAGACAGGTGTTACAGGGGCAGCAGCCATAGCCCATCGCACAGCAGCAATGTGACCATCAGACAGGTGTTACAGGGGCAGCAGCCATAGCCCAGCGCTCAGCAGCAATGCGACCATCAGACAGGTGTTACAGGGGCAGCAGCCATAGCCCAACGCAAAGCAGCAATGCGACCATCAGACAGATGTTACAGGGGCAGCAGCCATAGCCCAGCGCACAGCAGCCATGTGACCATCAGACAGGTGTTACTGGGGCAGCAGCCATAGCCCAGCGCACAGCAGCAATGTGACCATCAGACAGCTGTTACAGGAGCAGCAGCCATAGCCCAGCGCACAGAAGCAATGTGACCATCAGACAGTTGTTACAGGGGCAGCAGCCATAGCCCAGCGCACAGCATCAATGTGACCATCAGACAGGTGTTACAGGAGCAGCAGCCATAGCCCAGCGCACAGCAGCAATGTGACCATCAGACAAGTGTTACAGGGGCAGCAGCCATAGCCCAGCGCACAGCAGCAATGTGACCATCAGACAGGTCTTACAGGGACAGCAGCCATAGCCCAGCGCACAGCAGCAATGTGACCATCAGACAGGTGTTACAGGGGCAGCAGCCATAGCCCAGCGCACAGCAGCAATGTGACAATCACACAGGTGTTACAGGGGCAGCAGCCATAGTCCAGTGCACAGCAGCAATGTGACCATCTAACAGGTGTTACAGGGGCAGCAGCCATAGCCCAGCACACAGCAGCAATGTGACCATCAGACAGGTGTTACAGGGGCAGCAGCCATAGCCCAGCGCACAACAGCAATGTGACCATCAGACAGGTGTTACAGGGTCAGCAGCCATAGCCCAGCATACAGCAGCATTGTGACCATCAGACAGGTGTTACAGGGACAGCAGCCATAGCCCAGCACACAGCAGCAATGTGACAATCACACAGGTGTTACAGGGTCAGCAGCCATAGCCCAGCGCACAGCAGCAATGTGACCATCAGACAGGTGTTAAAGGGGCAGCAGCCATAGCCCAGCGCACAGCAGCAATATGACCATCAGACAGGTGTTACAGGGGCAGCAGCCATAGCCCAGCGCACAGCAACAATGTGACCATCAGAAAGGTGTTACAGGTGCAGCAGCCATAGCCCAGCGCACAGCTGCAATGTGACCATCAGACCAGTGTTAAAGGGGCAGCAGCCATAGCCCAGCGCACAGCAGCAATGTGACCATCAGACAGGTGTTACAGGGTCAGCAGCCATAGCCCAGCACACAGCAGCAATGTGACCATCAGACAGGTGTTACAAGGAAAGCAGCCATAGCCCAACGCACAGCAGCAATGTGACCATCAGACAGGTGTTACAAGGAAAGCAGCCATAGCCCAACGCACAGCAGCAATGTGACCATCAGACAGGTGTTACAAGGAAAGCAGCCATAGCCCAGCGCACAGCAGCAATGTGACCATCAGACAGGTGTTACAGGGGCAGCAGCCATAGCCCAGCGCACAGCAGCAATGTGACCATCAGACAGGTGTTACAGGGGCAGCAGCCATAGCCCATCGCACAGCAGCAATGTGACCATCAGACAGGTGTTACAGGGGCAGCAGCCATAGCCCAGCGCACAGCAGCAATGCGACCATCAGACAGGTGTTACAGGGGCAGCAGCCATAGCCCAACGCACAGCAGCAATGCGACCATCAGACAGGTGTTACAGGGGCAGCAGCCATAGCCCAGCGCACAGCAGCCATGTGACCATCAGACAGGTGTTACAGGGGCAGCAGCCATAGCTCAGCGCACAGCAGCAATGTGACCATCAGACAGGTGTTACAGGGACTGTAGCCATAGCCCAGTGCACAGCAGCAATGTGACCATCAGACAGGTGTTACAGGGACTGCAGCCATAGCCCAGCACACAGTATCAATGTGACCATCAGACAGGTGTTACAGGGGCAGCAGCCATAGTCCAGCATACAGCAGCAATGTGACCATCAGACAGGTGTTACAGGGACAGCAGCCATAGCCCAGCACACAGCAGCAATGTGACCATCAGACAGGTGTTACAGGGACAGCAGCCATAGCCCAGCACACAGCAGCAATGTGACAATCACACAGGTGTTACAGGGTCAGCAGCCATATACCAACACACAGCAGCAATGTGACCATCAGACAGGTGTTAAAGGGGCAGCAGCCATAGCCCAGCGCACAGCAGCAATATGACCATCAGACAGGTGTTACAGGGGCAGCAGCCATAGCCCAGCGCACAGCAACAATGTGACCATCAGACAGGTGTTACAGGTGCAGCAGCCATAGCCCAGCGCACAGCTGCAATGTGACCATCAGACCGGTGTTACAGGGGCATCAGCCATAGCCCAGCGCACAGCAGCAATGTGACCATCAGACAGGTGTTACAGGGTCAGCAGCCATAGCCCAAAACACAGCAGCAATGTGACCATCAGACAGGTGTTACAAGGAAAGCAGCCATAGCCCAACGCACAGCAGCAATGTGACCATCAGACAGGTGTTACAAGGAAAGCAGCCATAGCCCAGCGCACAGCAGCAATGTGACCATCAGACAGGTGTTACAGGGGCAGCAGCCATAGCCCAGCGCACAGCAGCAATGTGACCATCAGACAGGTGTTACAGGGGCAGCAGCCATAGCCCATCGCACAGCAGCAATGTGACCATCAGACAGGTGTTACAGGGGCAGCAGCCATAGCCCAGCGCACAGCAGCAATGCGAACATCAGACAGGTGTTACAGGGGCAGCAGCCATAGCCCAACGCACAGCAGCAATGCGACCATCAGACAGGTGTTACAGGGGCAGCAGCCATAGCCCAGCGCACAGCAGCCATGTGACCATCAGACAGGTGTTACAGGGGCAGCAGCCATAGCTCAGCGCACAGCAGCAATGTGACCATCAGACAGGTGTTACAGGGACTGCAGCCATAGCCCAGCACACAGTATCAATGTGACCATCAGACAGGTGTTACAGGGGCAGCAGCCATAGCCCAGCACACAGCAGCAATGTGACCATCACACAGGTGTTACAGGGGAAGCAGCCACAGCCCAGCACACAGCAGCAATGTGACCATCAGACATGTGTTACAGGGGCAGCAGCCATAGCCCAGCGCACAGCAGCAATGTGACCATCAGACAGTTGCTACAGGGGCAGCAGCCATAGCCCAGCACACAGCAGCAATGTGACCATCAGACAGGTGTTACAGGGGCAGCAGCCATAGCCCAGCACACAGCAGCAATGTGACCATCAGACAGGTGTTACAGGGGCAGCATCCATAACCCAGCACACAGCAGCAATGTGACCATCAGACAGGTGTTACAGAGGCAGCAGCCATAACCCAGCACACAGCAGCAATGTGACCATCAGACATGTGTAACAGGGGCAGCAGCCATAGCCCAGCGCACATCAGCAATGTGACCATCAGGCAAGTGTTACAGGGTCAGCAGCCATAGCCCAGCACATAGCAGCCATGTGACCATCAGGCAGGTGTTACAGGGTCAGCAGCCATAGCCCAGCACATAGCAGCCATGTGACCATCAGGCAGGTGTTACAGGGGCAGCAGCCATAGCCCAGCGCACAGCAGCAATGTGACCATCAGACAGGTGTTACAGCGGCAGCAGCCATAGCCCAGCGCACAGCAGCAATGTGACCATCAGACAAGTGTTACAGGGTCAGCAGCCATAGCCCAGCACACAGCAGCAATGTGACCATCAGACAGGTGTTACAGGGTAAGCAGCCATAGCCCAGCGCACAGCAGCAATGTGACCATCAGACAGGTGTTACAGCGGCAGCAGCCATAGCCCAGCGCATAGCAGCAATGTGACCATCAGACAGGTGTTACATGGGCAGCAGCCATAACCCAGCACACAGCAGCAATGTGACCATCAGACAGGTGTTACAGGGACAGCAGCCATAGCCCAGCACACAGCAGCAATGTGACCATCACACCGGTGTTACAGGGGCAGCAGCCATAGCCCAGCACACAACAGCAATGTGATCATCAGACAGGTGTTACAGGGGCAGCAGCCATAGCCCAGCGCACACCAGCAATGTGACCATCAGACAGGTGTTACAGGGGCAGCAGCCATAGTCCAGCATACAGCAGCAATGTGACCATCAGACAGGTGTTACAGGGACAGCAGCCATAGCCCAGCACACAGCAGTAATGTGACCATCAGACAGGTGTTACAGGGACAGCAGCCATAGCCCAGCGCACAGCAGCAATGTGACAATCACACAGGTGTTACAGGGTCAGCAGCCATAGCCCAGCACATAGCAGCCATGTGACCATCAGGCAGGTGTTACAGGGTCAGCAGCCATAGCCCAGCACATAGCAGCCATGTGACCATCAGGCAGGTGTTACAGGGGCAGCAGCCATAGCCCAGCGCACAGCAGCAATGTGACCATCAGACAGGTGTTACAGGGACAGCAGCCATAGCCCAGCACACAGCAGCAATGTGACCATCAGACAGGTGTTACAGGGACAGCAGCCATAGCCCAGCACACAGCAGCAATGTGACAATCACACAGGTGTTACAGGGTCAGCAGCCATAGCCCAGCGCACAGCAGCAATGTGACCATCAGACAGGTGTTACAGGGTCAGCAGCCATAGCCCAGCGCACAGCAGCAATGTGACCATCAGACAGGTGTTACAGGGTCAGCAGCCATAGCCCAGCGCACAGCAGCAATGTGACCATCAGACAGGTGTTACAGGGGCAGCAGCCATAGCCCAGCGCACAGCAGCAATGTGACCATCAGACAGGTGTTACAGGGTCAGCAGCCATAGCCCAGCACACAGCAGCAATGTAACCATCAGACAGGTGTTACAGGGGCAGCAGCCATAGCCCAGCGTACTGCAGCAATGTGACCATCAGACAGGTGTTACAGGGTCAGCAGCCATAGCCCAGCGCACAGCAGCAATGTGACCATCAGACAGGTGTTACAGAGGCAGTACCATAGCCCAGCGCACAGCAGCAATGTGACCATCAGACAGGTGTTACAGGGGCAGCAGCCATAGCCCAGCACACAGCAGCAATGTGACCATCAGACAGGTGTTACAGGGGCAGCAGCCATAGCCCAGCGCACAGCAGCAATGTGACCATCAGACAGGTGTTACAGGGTCAGCAGCCATAGCCCAGCACACAGCATCAATGTGACCATCAGACAGGTGTTACAGAGGCAGTACCATAGCCCAGCGCACAGCAGCAATGTGACCATCAGACAGGTGTTACAGAGGCAGTACCATAGCCCAGCGCACAGCAGCAATGTGACCATCAGACAGGTGTTACAGGGGCAGCAGCCATAGCCCAGCACACAGCAGCAATGTGACCATCAGACAGGTGTTACAGGGGCAGCAGCCATAGCCCAGCGCACAGCAGCAATGTGACCATCAGACAGCTGTTACAGGGGCAGCAGCCATAGCCCAGCACACAGCAGCAATGTGACCATCAGACATGTGTTACAGGGGCTGCAGCCATAGCCCAGAGCACAGCAGCAATGTGACCATCAGACAGGTGTTACAGGGGCACTTAGCCATAGCCCAGCACAAAGCAGCAATGTGACCATCACACAGGTGTTACAGGGGCAGCAGCCATAGCCCAGCACACAGCAGCAATGTGACCATCAGACAGGTGTTACAGGGGCAGCAGACATAGCCCAGCACACAGCAGCAATGTGACCATCAGACAGGTGTTACAGGGGCAGCAGCCATAGCCCAGCACACAGCAGTAATGTGACCATCAGACAGGTGTTACAGGGGCAGCAGCCATAGCCCAGCGCACAGCAGCAATGTGACCATCAGACATGTGTTACAGGGGCAGCAGCCATAGCCCAGAGCACAGCAGCAATGTGACCATCAGACAGGTGTTACAGGGGCAGCAGCCATAGCCCAGCGCACAGCAGCAATGTGACCATCAGACAGGTGTTACAGGAGCAGCAGCCATAGCCCAACGCACAGCAGCAATGTGACCATCAGACAGGTGTTACAGTGACAGCAGCCATAGCCCAGCGCACAGCAGCCATGTGACCATCAGACGGGTGTTACAGGGGCAGCAGCCATAGACCAGCGCACAGCAGCAATGTGACCATCAGACAGGTGTTACAGGGGCAGCAGCCATAGACCAGCACACAGCAGCAATGTGACCATCAGTCAGGTGTTACAGGGGCAGCAGCCATAGCCCAGCACACAGCAGTGTGACCATCAGACAGGTGTTACAGGGGCAGCAGCCATAGCCCAGCGCACAGCAGCAATGTGACCATCAGACAGGTGTTACAGTAGCAGCAGCCATAGCCGAACACACAGCAGCAATGTGACCATCAGTCAGGTGTTACAGGGACAGCAGCCATAGCCCAGCGCACAGCAGCAATTTGACAATCAGACAGGTGTTACAGGGACAGCAGCCATAGCCCAGCGCACAGCAGCAATGTGACCATAAGACAGGTGGTACAGGAGCAGCAGCCATAGCCCAGTGCACAGCAGCAATGTGACAATCAGACAGGTGTTACAGGGGCAGCAGCCATAGCCCAGCACACAGCAGCCATGTGACCATCAGACAGGTGTTACAGGGTCAGCAGCCATAGCCCAGCACACAGCAGCCATGTGACCATCAGACAGGTGTTAGAGGGTCAGCAGCCATAGCCCAGCACACAGCAGCAATGTGACCATCAGACAGGTGTTACAGGGACAGCAGCCATAGCCCAGCGCACAACAGGAATGTGACCATCAGACAGGTGTTACAGGGGCAGCAGCCATAGCCCAGCGCACAGCAGCAATGTGACCATCAGACAGGTGTTACAGGGGCAGCAGCCATAGCCCAGCGCACAGCAGCAATGTGACCATCAGACAGGTGTTAAAGGGGCAGCAGCCATAGCCCAGCACAAAGCAGCAATGTGACCATCAGACAGGTGTTACAGGGGCAGCAGCCATAGCCCAGCACACAGCAGCAATGTGACCATCAGACAGGTGTTACAGAGGCAGCAGCCATAGCCCAGCGCACAGCAGCCATGTGACCATCAGGCAGGTGTTACAGGGGCAGCAGCCATAGCCCAGCGCACAGCAGCAATGTGACCATCAGACAGGTGTTACAGGGACAGCAGCCATAGCCCAGCACACAGCAGCAATGTGACCATCAGACCAATGTTATAGGGGCAGTAGCCATAGCCCAGCGCACAGCAGCAATGTGACCATCAGACAGGTGTTACAGGGGCAGCAGCCATAGCCCAGCGCACAGCAGCAATGTGACCATCAGGCAAGTGTTACAGGGTCAGCAGCCATAGCCCAGCAAATAGCAGCCATGTGACCATCAGACAGGTGTTACAGGGTCAGCAGCCATAGCCCAGCACACAGCAGCCATGTGACCATCAGACAGGTGTTAGAGGGTCAGCAGCCATAGCCCAGCGCACAGCAGCCATGTGACCATCAGGCAGGTGTTACAGGGGCAGCAGCCATAGCCCAGCGCACAGCAGCAATGTGACCATCAGACAGGTGTTACAGGGGCAGCAGTCATAGCCCAGCGCACAGCAGCAATGTGACCATCAGACAGGTGTTACAGGGTCAGCAGCCATAGCCCAGCACACAGCAGCAATGTGACCATCAGACAGGTGTTACAGGGGCAGCAGCCATAGCCCAGCGCACAACAGCAATGTGACCATCAGACAGGTGTTACAGGGTCAGCAGCCATAGTCCAGCATACAGCAGCAATGAGACCATCAGACAGGTGTTACAGGGGCAGTAGCCATAGCCCAGCGCACAGCAGCAATGTGACCATCAGGCAAGTGTTACAGGGTCAGCAGCCATAGCCCAGCACTTAGCAGCCATGTGACCATCAGGCAGGTGTTACAGGGGCAGCAGCCATAGCCCAGCGCACAGCAGCAATGTGACCATCAGACAGGTGTTACAGCGGCAGAAGCCATAGCCCAGCGCATAGCAGCCGTGTGACCATCAGACAGGTGTTACAGGGGCAGCAGCCATAGCCCAGCGCACAGCAGCAATGTGACCATCAGACAGGTGTTACATGGGCAGCAGCCATAACCCAGCACACAGCAGCAATGTGACCATCAGACAGGTGTTACAGGGACAGCAGCCATAGCCCAGCACACAGCAGCAATGTGACCATCAGACAGGTGTTACATGGGCAGCAGCCATAACCCAGCACACAGCAGCAATGTGACCATCAGACAGGTGTTACAGGGACAGCAGCCATAGCCCAGCACACAGCAGCAATGTGACCATCACACCGGTGTTACAGGGGCAGCAGCCATAGCCCAGCACATAGCAGCCATGTGACCATCAGACAGGTGTTACAGGGGCAGCAGCCATAGCCCAGCGCACAGCAGCAATGTGACCATCAGACAGGTGTTACAGGGTCAGCAGCCATAGCCCAGCACACAGCAGCAATGTGACCATCAGACAGGTGTTACAGGGTCAGCAGCCATAGCCCAGCGCACAGCAGCAATGTGATCATCAAACAGGTGTTACAGGGGCAGCAGCCATAGCCCAGCGCACAACAGCAATGTGACCATCAGACAGGTGTTACAGGGTCAGCAGCCATAGCCCAGCATACAGCAGCATTGTGACCATCAGACAGGTGTTACAGGGACAGCAGCCATAGCCCAGCACACAGCAGCAATGTGACCATCAGACAGGTGTTACAGGGTCAGCAGCCATAGTCCAGCATACAGCAGCAATGTGACCATCAGACAGGTGTTACAGGGACAGCAGCCATAGCCCAGCACACAGCAGCAATGTGACCATCAGACAGGTGTTACAGGGGCAGTAGCCATAGCCCAGCGCACAGCAGCAATGTGACCATCAGGCAAGTGTTACAGGGTCAGCAGCCATAGCCCAGCACATAGCAGCCATGTGACCATCAGGCAGGTGTTACAGGGGCAGCAGCCATAGCCCAGCGCACAGCAGCAATGTGACCATCAGACAGGTGTTACAGCGGCAGCAGCCATAGCCCAGCGCACAGCAGCAATGTGACCATCAGACAAGTGTTACAGGGTCAGCAGCCATAGCCCAGCACACAGCAGCAATGTGACCATCAGACAGGTGTTACAGGGTAAGCAGCCATAGCCCAGCGCACAGCAGCAATGTGACCATCAGACAGGTGTTACAGCGGCAGCAGACATAGCCCAGCGCATAGCAGCAATGTGACCATCAGACAGGTGTTACAGGGGCAGCAGCCATAGTCCAGTGCACAGCAGCAATGTGACCATCAGACAGGTGTTACATGGGCAGCAGCCATAGCCCAGCACACAGCAGCAATGTGACCATCAGACAGGTGTTACAGGGACAGCAGCCATAGCCCAGCACACAGCAGCAATGTGACCATCACACCGGTGTTACAGGGGCAGCAGCCATAGCCCAGCACATAGCAGCCATCTGACCATCAGACAGGTGTTACAGGGGCAGCAGCCATAGCCCAGCGCACAGCAGCAATGTGACCATCAGACAGGTGTTACAGGGTCAGCAGCCATAGCCCAGCACACAGCAGCAATGTGACCATCAGACAGGTGTTACAGGGGCATCAGCCATAGCTCAGCACACAGCAGCAATGTGACCATCAGACAGGTGTTACAGGGACAGCAGCCATAGCCCAGCGCACAGCAGCAATGTGACCATCAGACAGGTGTTACAGGGGCAGCAGCCATAGCCCAGCGCACAGCAGCAATGTGACCATCAGACAGGTGTTACAGGGGCAGCAGCCATAGCCCAGCACACAGCAGCAATGTGACAATCACACAGGTGTTACAGGGGCAGCAGCCATAGTCCAGTGCACAGCAGCAATGTGACCATCTAACAGGTGTTACAGGGGCAGCAGCAATAGCCCAGCACACAGCAGCAATGTGACCATCAGACAGGTGTTACAGGGGCAGCAGCCATAGCCCAGCAGACAGCAGCCATGTGACCATCAGGCAGGTGTTACAGGGGCAGCAGCCACAGCCCAGCACACAGCAGCAATGTGACCATTAGACGGGTGTTACAGCGGCAGCAGCCATAGCCCAGCGCACAGCATCAATGTGACCATCAGACAGGTGTTACAGGGGCAGCAGCCACAGCCCAGCACACAGCAGCAATGTGACCATCAGGCAGGTGTTACAGGGACAGCAGCCATAGCCCAGCGCACAGCAGCAATGTGACCATCAGACAGGTGTTACAGGGCAGCAGCCATATCCCAGCACACAGCAGCAATGTGACCATCAGACAGGTATAACAGGGAAGCAGCCATAGCCCAGCGCACAGCAGCAATGTGACCATCAGACAGGTGTTACAGGGATAGCAGCCATAGCCCAACCCACAGCAGCAATGTGACCATCCGACAGGTGTTACAGGGGCAGCAGCCATAGACCAGTGCACAGCAGCAATGTGACCATCAGACAGGTGTTACAGGGGCAGCAGCCATAGCCCAGCGCACAGCATCAATGTGACCATCAGACAGGTGTTACAGGAGCAGCAGCCATAGCCCAGCGCACAGCAGCAATGTGACCATCAGACAGCTGTTACAGGGGCAGCAGCCATAGCCCAGCACACAGCAGCAATGTGACCATCAGACAGGTATTACGTGGGCAGCAGCCATAGCCCAGCACACAGCAGCAATGTGACCATCAGACAGGTGTTACAGGGGCGGCAGCCATAGCCCAGCGCACAGCATCAATGTGACCATCAGACAGCTGTTACAGGAGCAGCAGCCATAGCCCAGCGTACAGCAGCAATGTGACCATCAGACAGCTGTTACAGGAGCAGCAGCCATAGCCCAGCGCACAGCAGCAATGTGACCATCAGACAGTTGGTACAGGGGCAGCAGCCATAGCCCAGCGCACAGCATCAATGCGACCATCAGACAGGTGTTACAGGAGCAGCAGCCATAGCCCAGCGCACAGCAGCAATGTGACCATCAGACAGGTGTTACAGGGGCAGCAGCCATAGCCCAGCGCACAACAGCAATGTGACCATCAGACAGGTGTTACAGGGTCAGCAGCCATAGCCCAGCATACAGCAGCATTGTGACCATCAGACAGGTGTTACAGGGACAGCAGCCATAGCCCAGCACACAGCAGCAATGTGACCATCAGACAGGTGTTACAGAGTCAGCAGCCATAGTCCAGCATACAGCAGCAAAGTGACCATCAGACAGGTGTTACAGGGACAGCAGCCATAGCCCAGCACACAGCAGCAATGTGACCATCAGACAGGTGTTACATGGGCAGTAGCCATAGCCCAACGCACAGCAGCAATGTGACCATCAGGCAAGTGTTACAGGGTCAGCAGCCATAGCCCAGCACATAGCAGCCATGTGACCATCAGGCAGGTGTTACAGGGGCAGCAGCCATAGCCCAGCGCACAGCAGCAATGTGACCATCAGACAGGTGTTACAGCGGCAGCAGCCATAGCCCAGCGCACAGCAGCAATGTGACCATCAGACAAGTGTTACAGGGTCAGCAGCCATAGCCCAGCACACAGCAGCAATGTGACCATCAGACAGGTGTTACAGGGTAAGCAGCCATAGCCCAGCGCACAGCAGCAATGTGACCATCAGACAGGTGTTACAGCGGCAGCAGCCATAGCCCAGCACACAGCAGCAATGTGACCATCAGACAGGTGTTACAGGGACAGCAGCCATAGCCCAGCGCACAGCAGCAATGTGACCATCATACAGGTGTTACAGGGTCAGCAGCCATAGCCCAGCACACAGCAGCAATATGACCATCAGACAGGTGTTACAGGGGCAGCAGCCATAGCCCAGCGCATAGCAGCAATGTGACCATCAGACAGGTGTTACATGGGCAGCATCCATAACCCAGCACACAGCAGCAATGTGACCATCAGACAGGTGTTACAGGGACAGCAGCCATAGCCCAGCACACAGCAGCAATGTGACCATCACACCGGTGTTACAGGGGCAGCAGCCATAGCCCAGCGCACAGCAGCAATGTGACCATCAGGCAAGTGTTACAGGGTCAGCAGCCATAGCCCAGCACATAGCAGCCATGTGACCATCAGGCAGGTGTTACAGGGGCAGCAGCCATAGCCCAGCGCACAGCAGCAATGTGACCATCAGACAGGTGTTACAGCGTCAGCAGCCATAGTCCAGCATACAGCAGCAATGTGACCATCAGACAGGTGTTACAGGGTCAGCAGCCATAGCCCAGCACACAGCAGCAATGTGACCATCAGACAGGTGTTACAGGGTGAGCAGCCATAGCCCAGCGCACAGCAGCAATGTGACCATCAGACAGGTGTTACAGGGTCAGCAGCCATAGCCCAGCACACAGCAGCAATGTGACCATCACACCGGTGTTACAGGGGCAGCAGCCATAGCCCAGCACATAGCAGCCATGTGACCATCAGACAGGTGTTACAGGGGCAGCATCCATAACCCAGCACACAGCAGCAATGTGACCATCAGACAGGTGTTACAGGGACAGCAGCCATAGCCCAGCACACAGCAGCAATGTGACCATCACACCGGTGTTACAGGGGCAGCAGCCATAGCCCAGCACATAGCAGCCATGTGACCATCAGACAGGTGTTACAGGGGCAGCAGCCATAGCCCAGCGCACAGCAGCAATGTGACCATCAGACAGGTGTTACAGGGTCAGCAGCCATAGCCCAGCACACAGCAGCAATGTGACCATCAGACAGGTGTTACAGGGGCATCAGCTATAGCTCAGCACACAGCAGCAATGTGACCATCAGACAGGTGTTACAGGGACAGCAGCCATAGCCCAGCGCACAGCAGCAATGTGACCATCAGACAGGTGTTACAGGGGCAGCAGCCATAGCCCAGTGCACAGCAGCAATGTGACCATCAGACAGGTGTTACAGGGTCAGCAGCCATAGCCAAGCGCACAGCAGCAATGTGATCATCAGACAGGTGTTACAGGGGCAGCAGCCATAGCCCAGCGCACAGCAGCAATGTGACCATCAGACAGGTGTTACAGGGGCAGCAGCCATAGTCCAGCATACAGCAGCAATGTGACCATCAGACAGGTGTTACAGGGACAGCAGCCATAGCCCAGCACACAGCAGCAATGTGACCATCAGACAGGTGTTACAGGGACAGCAGCCATAGCCCAGCACACAGCAGCAATGTGACAATCACACCGGTGTTACAGGGGCAGCAGCCATAGCCCAGCACATAGCAGCCATGTGACCATCAGACAGGTGTTACAGGGGCAGCAGCCATAGCCCAGCGCACAGCAGCAATGTGACCATCAGACAGGTGTTACAGGGTCAGCAGCCATAGCCCAGCACACAGCAGCAATGTGACCATCAGACAGGTGTTACAGGGGCATCAGCCATAGCTCTGCACACAGCAGCAATGTGACCATCAGACAGGTGTTACAGGGACAGCAGCCATAGCCCAGCGCACAGCAGCAATGTGACCATCAGACAGGTGTTACAGGGGCAGCAGCCATAGCCCAGTGCACAGCAGCAATGTGACCATCAGACAGGTGTTACAGGGTCAGCAGCCATAGCCAAGCGCACAGCAGCAATGTGATCATCAGACAGGTGTTACAGGGGCAGCAGCCATAGCCCAGCGCACAGCAGCAATGTGACCATCAGACAGGTGTTACAGGGGCAGCAGCCATAGTCCAGCATACAGCAGCAATGTGACCATCAGACAGGTGTTACAGGGACAGCAGCCATAGCCCAGCACACAGCAGCAATGTGACCATCAGACAGGTGTTACAGGGACAGCAGCCATAGCCCAGCACACAGCAGCAATGTGACAATCACACAGGTGTTACAGGGTCAGCAGCCATAGCCCAGCGCACAGCAGCAATGTGACCATCAGACAGGTGTTAAAGGGGCAGCAGCCATAGCCCAGCGCACAGCAGCAATATGACCATCAGACAGGTGTTACAGGGGCAGCAGCCATAGCCCAGCGCACAGCAACAATGTGACCATCAGACAGGTGTTACAGGTGTAGCAGCCATAGCCCAGCGCACAGCTGCAATGTGACCATCAGACCGGTGTTACAGGGGCAGCAGCCATAGCCCAGCACACAGCAGCAATGTGACCATCAGACAGGTGTTACAGGGTCAGCAGCCATAGCCCAGCGCACAGCAGCAATGTGACCATCAGACAGGTGTTACAGGGTCAGCAGGCATAGCCCAGCGCACAGCAGCAATGTGACCATCAGACAGGTGTTACAGGGTCAGCAGGCATAGCCCAGCACATAGCAGCAATGTGACCATCAGACAGGTGTTACAGGGACAGCAGCCATAGCCCAACACACAAAAGCAATGTGACCATCAGACAGGTGTTACAAGGAAAGCAGCCATAGCCCAACGCACAGCAGCAATGTGACCATCAGACAGGTGTTACAAGGAAAGCAGCCATAGCCCAGCGCACAGCAGCAATGTGACCATCAGACAGGTGTTACAGGGGCAGCAGCCATAGCCCAGCACACAGCAGCAATGTGACCATCAGACAGGTGTTACAGGGGCAGCAGCCATAGCCCATCGCACAGCAGCAATGTGACCATCAGACAGGTGTTACAGGGACAGCAGCCATAGCCCAACACACAGCAGCAATGTGACCATCAGACAGGTGTTACAAGGAAAGCAGCCATAGCCCAACGCACAGCAGCAATGTGACCATCAGACAGGTGTTACAAGGAAAGCAGCCATAGCCCAGCGCACAGCAGCAATATGACCATCAGACAGGTGTTACAGGGGCAGCAGCCATAGCCCAGCACACAGCAGCAATGTGACCATCAGACAGGTGTTACAGGGGCAGCAGCCATAGCCCATCGCACAGCAGCAATGTGACCATCAGACAGGTGTTACAGGGGCAGCAGCCATAGCCCAGCGCTCAGCAGCAATGCGACCATCAGACAGGTGTTACAGGGGCAGCAGCCATAGCCCAACGCACAGCAGCAATGCGACCATCAGACAGATGTTACAGGGGCAGCAGCCATAGCCCAGCGCACAGCAGCCATGTGACCATCAGACAGGTGTTACTGGGGCAGCAGCCATAGCCCAGCGCACAGCAGCAATGTGACCATCAGACAGCTGTTACAGGAGCAGCAGCCATAGCCCAGCGCACAGAAGCAATGTGACCATCAGACAGTTGTTACAGGGGCAGCAGCCATAGCCCAGCGCACAGCATCAATGTGACCATCAGACAGGTGTTACAGGAGCAGCAGCCATAGCCCAGCGCACAGCAGCAATGTGACCATCAGACAAGTGTTACAGGGGCAGCAGCCATAGCCCAGCGCACAGCAGCAATGTGACCATCAGACAGGTCTTACAGGGACAGCAGCCATAGCCCAGCGCACAGCAGCAATGTGACCATCAGACAGGTGTTACAGGGGCAGCAGCCATAGCCCAGCGCACAGCAGCAATGTGACAATCACACAGGTGTTACAGGGGCAGCAGCCATAGTCCAGTGCACAGCAGCAATGTGACCATCTAACAGGTGTTACAGGGGCAGCAGCCATAGCCCAGCACACAGCAGCAATGTGACCATCAGACAGGTGTTACAGGGGCAGCAGCCATAGCCCAGCGCACAACAGCAATGTGACCATCAGACAGGTGTTACAGGGTCAGCAGCCATAGCCCAGCATACAGCAGCATTGTGACCATCAGACAGGTGTTACAGGGACAGCAGCCATAGCCCAGCACACAGCAGCAATGTGACAATCACACAGGTGTTACAGGGTCAGCAGCCATAGCCCAGCGCACAGCAGCAATGTGACCATCAGACAGGTGTTAAAGGGGCAGCAGCCATAGCCCAGCGCACAGCAGCAATATGACCATCAGACAGGTGTTACAGGGGCAGCAGCCATAGCCCAGCGCACAGCAACAATGTGACCATCAGAAAGGTGTTACAGGTGCAGCAGCCATAGCCCAGCGCACAGCTGCAATGTGACCATCAGACCGGTGTTAAAGGGGCAGCAGCCATAGCCCAGCGCACAGCAGCAATGTGACCATCAGACAGGTGTTACAGGGTCAGCAGCCATAGCCCAGCACACAGCAGCAATGTGACCATCAGACAGGTGTTACAAGGAAAGCAGCCATAGCCCAACGCACAGCAGCAATGTGACCATCAGACAGGTGTTACAAGGAAAGCAGCCATAGCCCAACGCACAGCAGCAATGTGACCATCAGACAGGTGTTACAAGGAAAGCAGCCATAGCCCAGCGCACAGCAGCAATGTGACCATCAGACAGGTGTTACAGGGGCAGCAGCCATAGCCCAGCGCACAGCAGCAATGTGACCATCAGACAGGTGTTACAGGGGCAGCAGCCATAGCCCAGCGCACAGCAGCAATGCGACCATCAGACAGGTGTTACAGGGGCAGCAGCCATAGCCCAACGCACAGCAGCAATGCGACCATCAGACAGGTGTTACAGGGTCAGCAGCCATATACCAACACACAGCAGCAATGTGACCATCAGACAGGTGTTAAAGGGGCAGCAGCCATAGCCCAGCGCACAGCAGCAATATGACCATCAGACAGGTGTTACAGGGGCAGCAGCCATAGCCCAGCGCACAGCAACAATGTGACCATCAGACAGGTGTTACAGGTGCAGCAGCCATAGCCCAGCGCACAGCTGCAATGTGACCATCAGACCGGTGTTACAGGGGCATCAGCCATAGCCCAGCGCACAGCAGCAATGTGACCATCAGACAGGTGTTACAGGGTCAGCAGCCATAGCCCAAAACACAGCAGCAATGTGACCATCAGACAGGTGTTACAAGGAAAGCAGCCATAGCCCAACGCACAGCAGCAATGTGACCATCAGACAGGTGTTACAAGGAAAGCAGCCATAGCCCAGCGCACAGCAGCAATGTGACCATCAGACAGGTGTTACAGGGGCAGCAGCCATAGCCCAGCGCACAGCAGCAATGTGACCATCAGACAGTTGTTACAGGGGCAGCAGCCATAGCCCATCGCACAGCAGCAATGTGACCATCAGACAGGTGTTACAGGGGCAGCAGCCATAGCCCAGCGCACAGCAGCAATGCGACCATCAGACAGGTGTTACAGGGGCAGCAGCCATAGCCCAACGCACAGCAGCAATGCGACCATCAGACAGGTGTTACAGGGGCAGCAGCCATAGCCCAGCGCACAGCAGCCATGTGACCATCAGACAGGTGTTACAGGGGCAGCAGCCATAGCTCAGCGCACAGCAGCAATGTGACCATCAGACAGGTGTTACAGGGACTGTAGCCATATCCCAGTGCACAGCAGCAATGTGACCATCAGACAGGTGTTACAGGGACTGCAGCCATAGCCCAGCACACAGTATCAATGTGACCATCAGACAGGTGTTACAGGGGCAGCAGCCATAGCCCAGCACACAGCAGCAATGTGACCATCACACAGGTGTTACAGGGGAAGCAGCCACAGCCCAGCACACAGCAGCAATGTGACCATCAGACATGTGTTACAGGGGCAGCAGCCATAGCCCAGCGCACAGCAGCAATGTGACCATCAGACAGTTGCTACAGGGGCAGCAGCCATAGCCCAGCACACGGTATCAATGTGACCATCAGACAGCTGTTACAGGGGCAGCAGCCATAGCCCAGCACACAGCAGCAATGTGACCATCAGACAGGTGTTACAGGGGCAGCAGCCATAGCCCAGCACACAGCAGCAATGTGACCATCAGACATGTGTAACAGGGGCAGCAGCCATAGCCCAGCGCACAGCAGCAATGTGACCATCAGACAGGTGTTACTGGGGCAGCAGCCATAGCCCAGCGCACAGCAGCAATGTGACCATCAGACAGCTGTTACAGGAGCAGCAGCCATAGCCAAGCGCACAGAAGCAATGTGACCATCAGACAGTTGTTACAGGGGCAGCAGCCATAGCCCAGCGCACAGCATCAATGTGACCATCAGACAGGTGTTACAGGAGCAGCAGCCATAGCCCAGCGCACAGCAGCAATGTGACCATCAGACAAGTGTTACAGGGGCAGCAGCCATAGCCCAGCGCACAGCAGCAATGTGACCATCAGACAGGTCTTACAGGGACAGCAGCCATAGCCCAGCACACAGCAGCAATGTGACCATCAGACAGGTGTTACAGGGGCAGCAGCCATAGCCCAGCGCACAGCAGCAATGTGACCATCAGACAGGTGTTACAGGGTCAGCAGCCATAGCCCAGCACCCAGCAGCAATGTGACCATCAGACAGGTGTTACAGGGGCAGCAGACATAGCCCAGCACACAGCAGCAATGTGACCATCAGACAGGTGTTACAGGGGCAGCATCCATAACCCAGCACACAGCAGCAATGTGACCATCAGACAGGTGTTACAGAGGCAGCAGCCATAACCCAGCACACAGCAGCAATGTGACCATCAGACATGTGTAACAGGGGCAGCAGCCATAGCCCAGCGCACATCAGCAATGTGACCATCAGGCAAGTGTTACAGGGTCAGCAGCCATAGCCCAGCACATAGCAGCCATGTGACCATCAGGCAGGTGTTACAGGGTCAGCAGCCATAGCCCAGCACATAGCAGCCATGTGACCATCAGGCAGGTGTTACAGGGGCAGCAGCCATAGCCCAGCGCACAGCAGCAATGTGACCATCAGACAGGTGTTACAGCGGCAGCAGCCATAGCCCAGCGCACAGCAGCAATGTGACCATCAGACAAGTGTTACAGGGTCAGCAGCCATAGCCCAGCACACAGCAGCAATGTGACCATCAGACAGGTGTTACAGGGTAAGCAGCCATAGCCCAGCGCACAGCAGCAATGTGACCATCAGACAGGTGTTACAGCGGCAGCAGCCATAGCCCAGCGCATAGCAGCAATGTGACCATCAGACAGGTGTTACATGGGCAGCAGCCATAACCCAGCACACAGCAGCAATGTGACCATCAGACAGGTGTTACAGGGACAGCAGCCATAGCCCAGCACACAGCAGCAATGTGACCATCACACCGGTGTTACAGGGGCAGCAGCCATAGCCCAGCACACAACAGCAATGTGATCATCAGACAGGTGTTACAGGGGCAGCAGCCATAGCCCAGCGCACACCAGCAATGTGACCATCAGACAGGTGTTACAGGGGCAGCAGCCATAGTCCAGCATACAGCAGCAATGTGACCATCAGACAGGTGTTACAGGGACAGCAGCCATAGCCCAGCACACAGCAGTAATGTGACCATCAGACAGGTGTTACAGGGACAGCAGCCATAGCCCAGCGCACAGCAGCAATGTGACAATCACACAGGTGTTACAGGGTCAGCAGCCATAGCCCAGCACATAGCAGCCATGTGACCATCAGGCAGGTGTTACAGGGTCAGCAGCCATAGCCCAGCACATAGCAGCCATGTGACCATCAGGCAGGTGTTACAGGGGCAGCAGCCATAGCCCAGCGCACAGCAGCAATGTGACCATCAGACAGGTGTTACAGGGACAGCAGCCATAGCCCAGCACACAGCAGCAATGTGACCATCAGACAGGTGTTACAGGGACAGCAGCCATAGCCCAGCACACAGCAGCAATGTGACAATCACACAGGTGTTACAGGGTCAGCAGCCATAGCCCAGCGCACAGCAGCAATGTGACCATCAGACAGGTGTTACAGGGTCAGCAGCCATAGCCCAGCGCACAGCAGCAATGTGACCATCAGACAGGTGTTACAGGGTCAGCAGCCATAGCCCAGCGCACAGCAGCAATGTGACCATCAGACAGGTGTTACAGGGTCAGTAGCCATAGCCCAGCGCACAGCAGCAATGTGACCATCAGGCAAGTGTTACAGGGTCAGCAGCCATAGCCCAGCACATAGCAGCCATGTGACCATCAGGCAGGTGTTACAGGGTCAGCAGCCATAGCCCAGCACATAGCAGCCATGTGACCATCAGGCAGGTGTTACAGGGGCAGCAGCCAAAGCCCAGCGCACAGCAGCAATGTGACCATCAGACAGGTGTTACAGCGGCAGCAGCCATAGCTCAGCGCACAGCAGCAATGTGACCATCAGACAAGTGTTACAGGGTCAGCAGCCATAGCCCAGCACACAGCAGCAATGTGACCATCAGACAGGTGTTACAGGGTAAGCAGCCATAGCCCAGCGCACAGCAGCAATGTGACCATCAGACAGGTGTTACAGCGGCAGCAGCCATAGCCCAGCGCACAGCTGCAATGTGACCATCAGACCGGTGTTACAGGGGCATCAGCCATAGCCCAGCGCACAGCAGCAATGTGACCATCAGACAGGTGTTACAGGGTCAGCAGCCATAGCCCAAAACACAGCAGCAATGTGACCATCAGACAGGTGTTACAAGGAAAGCAGCCATAGCCCAACGCACAGCAGCAATGTGACCATCAGACAGGTGTTACAAGGAAAGCAGCCATAGCCCAGCGCACAGCAGCAATGTGACCATCAGACAGGTGTTACAGGGGCATCAGCCATAGCCCAGCGCACAGCAGCAATGTGACCATCAGACAGGTGTTACAGGGTCAGCAGCCATAGCCCAAAACACAGCAGCAATGTGACCATCAGACAGGTGTTACAAGGAAAGCAGCCATAGCCCAACGCACAGCAGCAATGTGACCATCAGACAGGTGTTACAAGGAAAGCAGCCATAGCCCAGCGCACAGCAGCAATGTGACCATCAGACAGGTGTTACAGGGGCAGCAGCCATAGCCCAGCGCACAGCAGCAATGTGACCATCAGACAGGTGTTACAGGGGCAGCAGCCATAGCCCATCGCACAGCAGCAATGTGACCATCAGACAGGTGTTACAGGGGCAGCAGCCATAGCCCAGCGCACAGCAGCAATGCGACCATCAGACAGGTGTTACAGGGGCAGCAGCCATAGCCCAACGCACAGCAGCAATGCGACCATCAGACAGGTGTTACAGGGGCAGCAGCCATAGCCCAGCGCACAGCAGCCATGTGACCATCAGACAGGTGTTACAGGGGCAGCAGCCATAGCTCAGCGCACAGCAGCAATGTGACCATCAGACAGGTGTTACAGGGACTGTAGCCATATCCCAGTGCACAGCAGCAATGTGACCATCAGACAGGTGTTAGAGTGTGTACACACGGTTCGATGTTCTGTGCGATCCGATGTACGATTCGATGTTTTGTCCGATTTTTACTTTTCCCTTTTTTTTTTTTTTTTTTCCTACTCCTTAAGATATGCCTTAAGATATGCTTAAGATTTTGACTTTTTACCATACAATTTGCTATGTGATTTCCTATTTGATTTACTATGCGATTTCCTATGTGCCTTAAGATTTGCTTAAGATTTTGACTAAGCGATTTTGACTTAACAACAGGATGACTGACAGGGCCCTGGAAATCGTATAGCACATCGCATCTTAAGCATATCGCAAGGCACATACGATGCATGCGATATGCTTACGATTTGTGCTAGATAGAGTGTGCTGCCCACTCTATCTCCCCTCCGATCTCTCCTTAAACGGGAGCGCGCATCGGGCTAGGAAGCCCTTACAATGCATACAATCAGTATGCGATATGTATACGATATGGCTTCCGATGTTGACGATATCGTCAACATCGGAAGCCATATCGAACCGTGTGTACACACTATTACAGGGACTGCAGCCATAGCCCAGCACACAGTATCAATGTGACCATCAGACAGGTGTTACAGGGGCAGCAGCCATAGCCCAGCACACAGCAGCAATGTGACCATCACACAGGTGTTACAGGGGAAGCAGCCACAGCCCAGCACACAGCAGCAATGTGACCATCAGACATGTGTTACAGGGGCAGCAGCCATAGCCCAGCGCACAGCAGCAATGTGACCATCAGACAGTTGCTACAGGGGCAGCAGCCATAGCCCAGCACACAGTATCAATGTGACCATCAGACAGCTGTTACAGGGGCAGCAGCCATAGCCCAGCACACAGCAGCAATGTGACCATCAGACAGGTGTTACAGGGGCAGCAGCCATAGCCCAGCACACAGCAGCAATGTGACCATCAGACATGTGTAACAGGGGCAGCAGCCATAGCCCAGCGCACAGCAGCAATGTGACCATCAGACAGGTGTTACTGGGGCAGCAGCCATAGCCCAGCGCACAGCAGCAATGTGACCATCAGACAGCTGTTACAGGAGCAGCAGCCATAGCCAAGCGCACAGAAGCAATGTGACCATCAGACAGTTGTTACAGGGGCAGCAGCCATAGCCCAGCGCACAGCATCAATGTGACCATCAGACAGGTGTTACAGGAGCAGCAGCCATAGCCCAGCGCACAGCAGCAATGTGACCATCAGACAAGTGTTACAGGGGCAGCAGCCATAGCCCAGCGCACAGCAGCAATGTGACCATCAGACAGGTCTTACAGGGACAGCAGCCATAGCCCAGCACACAGCAGCAATGTGACCATCAGACAGGTGTTACAGGGGCAGCAGCCATAGCCCAGCGCACAGCAGCAATGTGACCATCAGACAGGTGTTACAGGGTCAGCAGCCATAGCCCAGCACCCAGCAGCAATGTGACCATCAGACAGGTGTTACAGGGGCAGCAGACATAGCCCAGCACACAGCAGCAATGTGACCATCAGACAGGTGTTACAGGGGCAGCAGCCATAGCCCAGCACACAGCAGCAATGTGACCATCAGACAGGTGTTACAGGGGCAGCATCCATAACCCAGCACACAGCAGCAATGTGACCATCAGACAGGTGTTACAGAGGCAGCAGCCATAACCCAGCACACAGCAGCAATGTGACCATCAGACATGTGTAACAGGGGCAGCAGCCATAGCCCAGCGCACATCAGCAATGTGACCATCAGGCAAGTGTTACAGGGTCAGCAGCCATAGCCCAGCACATAGCAGCCATATGACCATCAGGCAGGTGTTACAGGGTCAGCAGCCATAGCCCAGCACATAGCAGCCATGTGACCATCAGGCAGGTGTTACAGGGGCAGCAGCCATAGCCCAGCGCACAGCAGCAATGTGACCATCAGACAGGTGTTACAGCGGCAGCAGCCATAGCCCAGCGCACAGCAGCAATGTGACCATCAGACAAGTGTTACAGGGTCAGCAGCCATAGCCCAGCACACAGCAGCAATGTGACCATCAGACAGGTGTTACAGGGTAAGCAGCCATAGCCCAGCGCACAGCAGCAATGTGACCATCAGACAGGTGTTACAGCGGCAGCAGCCATAGCCCAGCGCATAGCAGCAATGTGACCATCAGACAGGTGTTACATGGGCAGCAGCCATAACCCAGCACACAGCAGCAATGTGACCATCAGACAGGTGTTACAGGGACAGCAGCCATAGCCCAGCACACAGCAGCAATGTGACCATCACACCGGTGTTACAGGGGCAGCAGCCATAGCCCAGCACACAACAGCAATGTGATCATCAGACAGGTGTTACAGGGGCAGCAGCCATAGCCCAGCGCACACCAGCAATGTGACCATCAGACAGGTGTTACAGGGGCAGCAGCCATAGCCCAGCGCACAGCATCAATGTGACCATCAGACAGGTGTTACAGGAGCAGCAGCCATAGCCCAGCGCACAGCAGCAATGTGACCATCAGACAAGTGTTACAGGGGCAGCAGCCATAGCCCAGCGCACAGCAGCAATGTGACCATCAGACAGGTCTTACAGGGACAGCAGCCATAGCCCAGCACACAGCAGCAATGTGACCATCAGACAGGTGATACAGGGGCAGCAGCCATAGCCCAGCGCACAGCAGCAATGTGACCATCAGACAGGTGTTACAGGGTCAGCAGCCATAGCCCAGCACCCAGCAGCAATGTGACCATCAGACAGGTGTTACAGGGGCAGCAGACATAGCCCAGCACACAGCAGCAATGTGACCATCAGACAGGTGTTACAGGGGCAGCAGCCATAGCCCAGCACACAGCAGCAATGTGACCATCAGACAGGTGTTACAGGGGCAGCATCCATAACCCAGCACACAGCAGCAATGTGACCATCAGACAGGTGTTACAGAGGCAGCAGCCATAACCCAGCACACAGCAGCAATGTGACCATCAGACATGTGTAACAGGGGCAGCAGCCATAGCCCAGCGCACATCAGCAATGTGACCATCAGGCAAGTGTTACAGGGTCAGCAGCCATAGCCCAGCACATAGCAGCCATATGACCATCAGGCAGGTGTTACAGGGTCAGCAGCCATAGCCCAGCACATAGCAGCCATGTGACCATCAGGCAGATGTTACAGGGGCAGCAGCCATAGCCCAGCGCACAGCAGCAATGTGACCATCAGACAGGTGTTACAGCGGCAGCAGCCATAGCCCAGCGCACAGCAGCAATGTGACCATCAGACAAGTGTTACAGGGTCAGCAGCCATAGCCCAGCACACAGCAGCAATGTGACCATCAGACAGGTGTTACAGGGTAAGCAGCCATAGCCCAGCGCACAGCAGCAATGTGACCATCAGACAGGTGTTACAGCGGCAGCAGCCATAGCCCAGCGCATAGCAGCAATGTGACCATCAGACAGGTGTTACATGGGCAGCAGCCATAACCCAGCACACAGCAGCAATGTGACCATCAGACAGGGTGTTACAGGGACAGCAGCCATAGCCCAGCACACAGCAGCAATGTGACCATCACACCGGTGTTACAGGGGCAGCAGCCATAGCCCAGCACACAACAGCAATGTGATCATCAGACAGGTGTTACAGGGGCAGCAGCCATAGCCCAGCGCACACCAGCAATGTGACCATCAGACAGGTGTTACAGGGGCAGCAGCCATAGTCCAGCATACAGCAGCAATGTGACCATCAGACAGGTGTTACAGGGACAGCAGCCATAGCCCAGCACACAGCAGTAATGTGACCATCAGACAGGTGTTACAGGGACAGCAGCCATAGCCCAGCGCACAGCAGCAATGTGACAATCACACAGGTGTTACAGGGTCAGCAGCCATAGCCCAGCACATAGCAGCCATGTGACCATCAGGCAGGTGTTACAGGGTCAGCAGCCATAGCCCAGCACATAGCAGCCATGTGACCATCAGGCAGGTGTTACAGGGGCAGCAGCCATAGCCCAGCGCACAGCAGCAATGTGACCATCAGACAGGTGTTACAGGGACAGCAGCCATAGCCCAGCACACAGCAGCAATGTGACCATCAGACAGGTGTTACAGGGACAGCAGCCATAGCCCAGCACACAGCAGCAATGTGACCATCAGACAGGTGTTACAGGGACAGCAGCCATAGCCCAGCACACAGCAGCAATGTGACCATCAGACAGGTGTTACAGGGACAGCAGCCATAGCCCAGCACACAGCAGCAATGTGACAATCACACAGGTGTTACAGGGTCAGCAGCCATAGCCCAGCGCACAGCAGCAATGTGACCATCAGACAGGTGTTACAGGGTCAGCAGCCATAGCCCAGCGCACAGCAGCAATGTGACCATCAGACAGGTGTTACAGGGTCAGCAGCCATAGCCCAGCGCACAGCAGCAATGTGACCATCAGACAGGTGTTACAGGGTCAGTAGCCATAGCCCAGCGCACAGCAGCAATGTGACCATCAGGCAAGTGTTACAGGGTCAGCAGCCATAGCCCAGCACATAGCAGCCATGTGACCATCAGGCAGGTGTTACAGGGTCAGCAGCCATAGCCCAGCACATAGCAGCCATGTGACCATCAGGCAGGTGTTACAGGGGCAGCAGCCAAAGCCCAGCGCACAGCAGCAATGTGACCATCAGACAGGTGTTACAGCGGCAGCAGCCATAGCTCAGCGCACAGCCAGCAATGTGACCATCAGACAAGTGTTACAGGGTCAGCAGCCATAGCCCAGCACACAGCAGCAATGTGACCATCAGACAGGTGTTACAGGGTAAGCAGCCATAGCCCAGCGCACAGCAGCAATGTGACCATCAGACAGGTGTTACAGCGGCAGCAGCCATAGCCCAGCGCATAGCAGCAATGTGACCATCAGACAGGTGTTACATGGGCAGCAGCCATAACCCAGCACACAGCAGCAATGTGACCATCAGACAGGTGTTACAGGGACAGCAGCCATAGCCCAGCACACAGCAGCAATGTGACCATCACACCGGTGTTACAGGGGCAGCAGCCATAGCCCAGCACATAGCAGCCATGTGACCATCAGACAGGTGTTACAGGGGCAGCAGCCATAGCCCAGCGCACAGCAACAATGTGACCATCAGACAGGTGTTACAGGTGCAGCAGCCATAGCCCAGCGCACAGCTGCAATGTGACCATCAGACAGGTGTTACAGGGGCAGCAGCCATAGCCCAGCGCACAGCAGCAATGTGACCATCAGACAGGTGTTACAGGGTCAGCAGCCATAGCCCAGCACACAGCAGCAATGTGATCATCAGACAGGTGTTACAGGGGCAGCAGCCATAGCCCAGCGCACACCAGCAATGTGACCATCAGACAGGTGTTACAGGGGCAGCAGCCATAGTCCAGCATACAGCAGCAATGTGACCATCAGACAGGTGTTACAGGGACAGCAGCCATAGCCCAGCACACAGCAGCAATGTGACCATCAGACAGGTGTTACAGGGCAGTAGCCATAGGCCAGCGCACAGCAGCAATGTGACCATCAGGCAAGTGTTACAGGGTCAGCAGCCATAGCCCAGCGCACAGCAGCAATGTGACCATCAGACAGGTGTTAAAGGGGCAGCAGCCATAGCCCAGCGCACAGCAGCAATATGACCATCAGACAGGTGTTACAGGGGCAGCAGCCATAGCCAGCGCACAGCAACAATGTGACCATCAGACAGGTGTTACAGGTGCAGCAGCCATAGCCCAGCGCACAGCTGCAATGTGACCATCAGACAGGTGTTACAGGGGCAGCAGCCATAGCCCAGCGCACAGCAGCAATGTGACCATCAGACAGGTGTTACAGGGTCAGCAGCCATAGCCCAGCACACAGCAGCAATGTGACCATCAGACAGGTGTTACAGGGTCAGCAGGCATAGCCCAGCGCACAGCAGCAATGTGACCATCAGACAGGTGTTACAGGGTCAGCAGGCATAGCTCAGCACATAGCAGCAATGTGACCATCAGACAGGTGTTACAGGGACAGCAGCCATAGCCCAACACACAGCAGCAATGTGACCATCAGACAGGTGTTACAAGGAAAGCAGCCATAGCCCAACGCACAGCAGCAATGTGACCATCAGACAGGTGTTACAAGGAAAGCAGCCATAGCCCAGCGCACAGCAGCAATGTGACCATCAGACAGGTGTTACAGGGGCAGCAGCCATAGCCCAGCGCACAGCAGCAATGTGACCATCAGACAGGTGTTACAGGGGCAGCAGCCATAACCCAGCGCACAGCAGCAATGTGACCATCAGACAGGTGTTACAGGGGCAGCAGCCATAGCCCAGCGCACAGCAGCAATGCGACCATCAGACAGGTGTTACAGGGGCAGCAGCCATAGCCCAACGCACAGCAGCAATGCGACCATCAGACAGGTGTTACAGGGGCAGCAGCCATAGCCCAGCGCACAGCAGCCATGTGACCATCAGACAGGTGTTACAGGGGCAGCAGCCATAGCTCAGCGCACAGCAGCAATGTGACCATCAGACAGGTGTTACAGGGACTCTAGCCATAGCCCAGTGCACAGCAGCAATGTGACCATCAGACAGGTGTTACAGGGACTGCAGCCATAGCCCAGCACACAGTATCAATGTGACCATCAGACAGGTGTTACAGGGGCAGCAGGCATAGCCCATCACACAGCAGCAATGTGACCATCACACATGTGTTACAGCGGAAGCAGCCACAGCCCAGCACACAGCAGCAATGTGACCATCAGACATGTGTTACAGGGGCAGCAGCCATAGCTCAGCGCACAGCAGCAATGTGACCATCAGACAGGTGTTACAGGGACTGTAGCCATAGCCCAGTGCACAGCAGCAATGTGACCATCAGACAGGTGTTACAGGGACTGCAGCCATAGCCCAGCACACAGTATCAATGTGACCATCAGACAGCTGTTACAGGGGCAGCAGCCATAGCCCAGCACACAGCAGCAATGTGACCATCAGACAGGTGTTACAGGGGCAGCAGCCATAGCCCAGCACACAGCAGCAATGTGACCATCAGACATGTGTTACAGGGGCAGCAGCCATAACCCAATGCACAGCAGCAATGTGACCATCAGACAGGTGTTACAGGGACAGCAGCCATAGCCCAGCACACAGCAGCAATGTGACCATCAGACAGGTGTTACTGGGGCAGCAGCCATAGCCCAGCACACAGCAGCAATGTGACCATCAGACAGGTGTTACAGGGGCAGCAGTCATAGCCCAGCGCACAGCAGCAATGTGACCATCAGACAGGTGTTACAGGGTCAGCAGCCATAGCCCAGCACACAGCAGCAATGTGACCATCAGACAGGTGTTACAGGGGCAGCAGCCATAGCCCAGCGCACAGCAGCAATGTGACCATCAGACAGGCGTTACAGGGTCAGCAGCCATAGCCCAGCGCACAGCAGCAATGTGATCATCAGACAGGTGTTACACGGGCAGCAGCCATAGCCCAGCGCACAACAGCAATGTGACCATTAGACAGGTGTTACCGGGACAGCAGCCATAGCCCAGCACACAGCAGCAATGTGACCATCAGACAGGTGATACAGGGTCAGCAGCCATAGTCCAGCATACAGCAGCAATGTGACCATCAGACAGGTGTTACAGGGACAGCAGCCATAGCCCAGCACACAGCAGCAATGTGAACATCAGACAGGTGTTACAGGGGCAGTAGCCATAGCCCAGCGCACAGCAGCAATGTGACCATCAGGCAAGTGTTACAGGGTCAGCAGCCATAGCCCAGCACATAGCAGCCATGTGACCATCAGGCAGGTGTTACAGGGGCAGCAGCCATAGCCCAGCGCATAGCAGCAATGTGACCATCAGACAGGTGTTACATGGGCAGCAGCCATAACCCAGCACACAGCAGCAATGTGACCATCAGACAGGTGTTACAGGGACAGCAGCCATAGCCCAGCACACAGCAGCAATGTGACCATCACACCGGTGTTACAGGGGCAGCAGCCATAGCCCAGCGTACTGCAGCAATGTGACCATCAGACAGGTGTTACAGGGTCAGCAGCCATAGCCCAGCACACAGCAGCAATGTGACCATCAGACAGGTGTTACAGGGGCAGCAGCCATAGCCCAGCATACAGCAGCAATGTGACCATCAGACAGGTGTTACAGGGGCAGCAGACATAGCCCAGCACACAGCAGCAATGTGACCATCAGACAGGTGTTACAGGGGCAGCAGCCATAGCCCAGCACACAGCAGTAATGTGACCATCAGACAGGTGTTACAGGGGCAGCAGCCATAGCCCAGCGCACAGCAGCAATGTGACCATCAGACATGTGTTACAGGGGCAGCAGCCATAGCCCAGAGCACAGCAGCAATGTGACCATCAGACAGGTGTTACAGGGGCAGCAGCCATAGCCCAGCGCACAGCAGCAATGTGACCATCAGACAGGTGTTACAGGAGCAGCAGCCATAGCCCAGCGCACAGCAGCAATGTGACCATCAGACAGGTGTTACAGTGACAGCAGCCATAGCCCAGCGCACAGCAGCCATGTGACCATCAGACGGGTGTTACAGGGGCAGCAGCCATAGACCAGCGCACAGCAGCAATGTGACCATCAGACAGGTGTTACAGGGGCAGCAGCCATAGACCAGCACACAGCAGCAATGTGACCATCAGTCAGGTGTTACAGGGGCAGCAGCCATAGCCCAACGCACAGCAGCAATGCGACCATCAGACAGGTGTTACATGGGCAGCAGCCATAGCCCAGCGCACAGCAGCCATGTGACCATCAGACAGGTGTTACAGGGGCAGCAGCCATAGCTCAGCGCACAGCAGCAATGTGACCATCAGACAGGTGTTACAGGGACTCTAGCCATAGCCCAGTGCACAGCAGCAATGTGACCATCAGACAGGTGTTACAGGGACTGCAGCAATAGCCCAGCACACAGTATCAATGTGACCATCAGACAGGTGTTACAGGGGCAGCAGGCATAGCCCATCACACAGCAGCAATGTGACCATCACACATGTGTTACAGCGGAAGCAGCCACAGCCCAGCACACAGCAGCAATGTGACCATCAGACATGTGTTACAGGGGCAGCAGCCATAGCTCAGCGCACAGCAGCAATGTGACCATCAGACAGGTGTTACAGGGACTGTAGCCATAGCCCAGTGCACAGCAGCAATGTGACCATCAGACAGGTGTTACAGGGACTGCAGCCATAGCCCAGCACACAGTATCAATGTGACCATCAGACAGCTGTTACAGA